>NC_056536.1:33124089-33424089 GCF_910596095.1 Thunnus maccoyii
AAGTAAAGTTAAAAGTAAAGTGAATGTTCACAGTTTCAGTCAGTTTTAATTTAATGTTGATTTGATGTTGAGAAAACAATTCAGATCAGTTGAAGACATGTAGTCTTAAAATAGTGTTTTATCTTCCTTTCGTTAGCATTTTATACACTGATAACACATATTCAAACCTCTGTGGCTGCACTCTGTGTTTTAAAGTCATCAGATAAACATCAACAGCACATTCAGCAGCGTTTCACAGGCTGTTTCCGCAAAGAGAACATGGTCAAACTTCACTAGATTCAAATCATTCATTTGTACCAGCTCAAGGGACTGTATCATGAAGAAAGATCAGATCAAACATGTCAGCAGCACAAATACTGAAGAATTAGCTTGATGAAAAAGTGGAATCATCCCTCTGAAACAAAATCCAGACCGGGAGCAGACAGACAGGCAGATAATCAGCTCATAGGGTTGGAACATGATTAGAAGCACAATAGACAAGAGGCTGGTATAAATGCTAGGTAGCTAATGAGGAAATACATTACACTAATACAGTTTTATTTCTAAAAGACAACAACAACAACAACAACAACAACAACAGTGTCTCTCTCTGTCCCTCTTTCTCTCAACCCAACAGGTCGAGGCAGATGGCGTCCACCTAGAGTCCAGTTCTGCTTAAGGTTTCTTCCCATTAAAGGGACTTTTTACTTGCTGCTGTCACCAAGTGCAGCTCATGGAGGGATGTTGGGTCTCTGTAAATTAAAGACTACGGTCTAGACCTGCTCTATTTAACATGAATTTGATGAAACACTGGGCCTTTTTTCTTTTTACTTAGATCCTATAGTTGTTCTTATATTGTTTATTTTGGTAAAACTGGTTCATGTTGAAGATGTTAATCTTAGGCCCTGAAAGTTATTAAGTAGTGTTATAAAATAAAAGTATACAAACATTCAGTATAGTTAGTGTTAGTGTAACTAACCTTTTCTTTTATTCATTTTGCCAAGGCATTTTTAGAAGGTAATGAGACAGAAAATGTTCCACAAACATTTTCACAAGTGAACCACTTTATTGTCCTATTGAAACTATATTTGTGGATAATGAAAACCAGTGTAGTCATGGGATGGATCAGGAAACTTATGCCTTATTCTCAGCACCACACATGATGATATTACCACCCGGACATGTTTATACATGTTGTTGTGCCTCCAGTTCACCATAGTCCTGCCTGTAGCTGTTGGACGCAGCCTGCAGGACCCATGGATGGAGGCACACTTCATCTAGTCCAGTGTGGACTGTCATGCATTGTATCTCTTCCTCCAACTCTGCACACTTGGTCATGACCTCATTTACACCAAAGTAGAGACACACTGACTAATAACTGCCTTGAGAAGACATGTTATTTGATAAAACAATAGACAGTTTTATAACTTAAACCGTTATAACTTTAAACACTCTGTCCCAGTATCTTTTAAAATGTCTTGGAAAAATGTACCTGATTGACGTCCCTACAGCACACACTCTCCAAGCTTCTGGCATGGAGGCTCAGTGACAACAAATGCACCTGTTTATACAGACTCAGGTTTACTACAACACAAGTCAGGTTTGTAGCAGTTGTATTCATTTCAATAATATACCTGGTCTTATAAGTAGTAATGTCCTATAACTGATTTGAACATGGGATTATCATAACGTTAACGTCACCCTATCGTCCACTCCCAGACTGGTGGCATCACAGACTGGTATATCATTTTGAGTTTGAGACCTTCTACTATAATCCACACCTCCATTGTTTTATGGACTATGATTATCTGGACATGCCATACACTATCATCAGTGTTTCACTATTGCTGTTGCTATTTTCTTTCATTTACTTTCTCCTCCTTTATTCGCTCCATTATTGAAACTCTAAACTTGGCATACGTATGAATGAATGCTACCATATAATGTTTTTTTTTTTTTTCTCCCTTTGGCATGTACCTCCCATTGAATCTACAGGCAGCCAGGGATCTAGCATATTTACAAAGAAACTTTTAATTAATGTGCAGTATTCAATGTGCCACCAATATAGGTACTTTATACGTGTTATATTTGCATAATGGATATTTATCCCTCTGCTTTAACACTATTATAACCACTAATAACGTTGCTACTACTGTACTACTATAGTTTTGCAATGATTTCTCTGGCTCTCAGTTTGCATCATATGTGTTCCTCCCTTATTTGACAGCCTTCCTAAAACATGTTCATTACTTGACCACCAGAGGGCAATGTAAGCTCAAATGATCTATGTTTGACTGTTACTGCATCCAATCCTGCCCACAAACATCCGGGTCAGTTCAGTTGAGTCAATTCAACTTGCCTATAACTGGTTAAGATGTGTAGGGGGTAGAATATGAATAACTTGCATACTGTCAGTTCAGTCTTGCATACATTGTTTGACAAGCAATTATGGTTACAAGACTCTAAACCAGTTAGAGAACTGATCTTTAACATGTATATTTTGCTTGTTCATTTTCATATTATAAATCTGTGCACTTTATCTACTTCAGCTATGTTCACAGTGCTCTCAAGGACAGGTGTTCCCTTGAGAATGTTTTTTTCCATGTGGGTGACAGCACTGTCAGGTAGGGCTGGGCGATATGACCAAGATCTCATATCCTGATAACGATCCCTATCCCGACATAACACATTTTAATTCAATGTATAAATAGATGGTCGGCATAAAGCCGCCTCCGTATGTGCTTTTACAGCATGCTGGCGGAGGTCAAACTGATTAGAGCTGTAAACTCTGCCATGAGGGAGGACAAAGACGTTTCTAGGACGAGGGGATGTCCTCTTCTCTTCTTTGATAACATGAAAAGTTAAGTTAGACTTTTCTGTTGGCTTCCTGACTCATTTAAAAAAAGACTAGAGAAAGAGAGAGAGAGAGAGCAGCTGTGGTCAAGTGAGCTAAAGAGTGAATGAAGAGAGGGAGGGCTGGTAGTGAGAAAGCAGGTGAATCAGATCAATAAAACATTATTTTCTGATTGTTTCACAGCGGTTACTCTAAATCACAAACACACCCACACCTCCGCTCAACCCTGCAGCTGTAGCAGAGACTCTCACACACTGAGCTGAAATTAAAAGAGTGCACATACATTTGGTAAATAACATCAATAAATACAGTCTCTATTGCGTTTTGCCGTCATTTATGGTTGCCGTCTCGCTGCTTCTCTCCTCTTCCTCAGCGCGGGCGGGGCTCAGCCCTCCGCATATGTGCAGCTCAGCAGAAGAGACAGACAGCGGTGAAGAGTTGACAACAACTAAACTCATTATGTTACTGTCATTGCAATAAATGCTTTGCGAGTATAAAGCCAAGAAGAGCAATTAATCAATGTAATCTGCACAAAAGATGGACAGACTCCAAATGACGAAAAATATTGCCATGATTTGCGTCATAACGATATAAACAACAGAGCATAATATGAAATGATAGACATTTTTCTCTCGTCACACGATGTATATCGTCACATCGCATATCTTTTATATTATTTTTATTTCTGTTGGATGGACTGCACTGCGCTTTCCAAATGAATCGGCGCGAGATGATGGAAGCGGAGGACAGCAGCGACGCAGAGCGACTGTGTTTCTGCTCTGAGCTCTGACGCTCTCAGCTCTGCTGTTAAATGTTGTGAAGTCATTCAACTCCTGTTGAAACAGACATGTACCAGCGTCTCTGCGTCTCCTCCTCTACCGTCCAGTGTGATCAACTCTCCGGCTGGCAGCGCTGTCAGCAGCCTGCAGGAGAGACGCTCCGCGGTGCTTTTGGATGTTATAACTCAACTAATACCAGGATACAAGCTTTTTATTTCTCTGATGTTTTCACATCACAAACGATGAACAACAGCATTAAAACACGAGTCTTGCAGGTAAAACATGCGACTCATGCAGCTGATGATGATCAGTTCTCCAGATCCTCTGTGTTGCAAAGCTGCTGTGCTGATCCAGTTTGACCTGCTGTGTGTCTGTGGTCACCCGCCTTCCTGCTTCACTGCCTTGAGTTGAGATTGTCGACTAGAAGTCTGTTTATTGAATTTAAAAGTAAAACTGTCTTTCACTCAACCAGCCTGTCTGAGTGTCTGCATGAGGGTTCTGCTTCCTGTTGTCTTAACTGGTTTGTTACAGTACAAACTGGCCGAATGTGGATGATCAGCATGTCAACCATGAAAATGGAGATGTGAAACCTCATATTAATTGTATGATTTAAGAGTATATAAGAGGAGGTTTTCTGAATAAAGAGACTGGGTTCCTGAAGCTCCACACTGTCAGCCAAAGAAACTGAGTCCTTTAAGTTAATTTAGGAAGAGTTTCATAACAACTCAGTAAAGTAGTTTTGATAAACCTCATTAAATATTCTCATAAATATCACATTATAAAGTGACACTTGATTACAGGCCAGAAAATGTATGATGCAACATGTGATGTCAAACAGGAAAAGGTACAGCTCAGATTAACAACCTGCAGCGTTCAAAACAATTTGAATCAAATGTTAAAGCTCTGTGTGTGTTAAGTGTCTTTACGACCACTAGGAGGCACCAGAGTCAGACACTTTTAAATTTGACACATACTGGCTGTAAAATGACTCACTATGGTGGACAGACCTTCCTACAGTATTGCTGCTGGAGCAGCAGTCACTTCCTGTCTAAAGAGGTTCACATTCATCTCCTCTGATTTTGATTATGTGACATTATTTTGTGTAGATTTTTCTTCAGTCTTTAATACAATGCAGCCACACACGCTAATAAAAAAGCTCAGATCTTATTTCCATTTAGAGGTCACTAACTGGCGGACCGCGGTCCAGGTACGGACCCAGAAGCTGTCCCATACGGACCCGGACCTACAGCCAAGACAGAGGGTTATGATTTAAAACCTGACGGGGCGCTTCTATTTTAATTGGCGCAGCTTCTGTCGTCTTTACGGTAGTGGTTTAGTGGATGAGGAAACGCACAGACCAATTGCATGCGAGTGAAGCCGTACCACGAGATACCACTCAGCCAATCAAGTTTGTGCATTCCTGTCAGGAAACATTGCGACTCCACAGTGCAGACAGATGATGGAGAGTTGGAGGCAAGACGGGTGAGACGGTGAAAGAGAGAAAAAGACGAGTGAGACGGAGAAAGGGAGAGAAAAATAAAGAAGAAATGGCGCTCTCCAAAAAAAGAAAAGTGTATAGCGAAAATAGAGCATTAGATCGATTATCAGTATTCTTACTAACAGAACTCAGACAGTGGTTATAAATGGTCGAATATCTGAATCAGTTTCAATCATATTGTAAAATTATTGACAGTGTTATTCTGTCTCTTCTCAGTCAGTTGGATCAATCACATGAACTCATAACACCAGAGCTGTGGACTGGTGCGACAGATCTGTTTTAGATTCACATGTGTCCAAAACTAAAGAAATAGTAATCTCACCAAAACACACAGACAGTTCCAACAATCATTCTTGGCTTCAGTAAGTGTTGAACTCGTCCAGACCTACAAATACTTGGGAACTGTTTGATGACAGATTGAGATTTAGTGACAGTACAGATGTTATTGTGAAAAAGGCTCAGCAGTGTCTGTGCTGTAAACCAAACTCCATTAGAGTCGATCAGAGAATATTGACAACGTTTTATTCCTCTTTTATTGAAAGGTCTTTAACTGCTGGTTAACATTTGTCAAAAGAACAAGAACCCATTGCCACACGTTGTTAACTTCAGCTCTAAAATTATTCGCAAAACACAAAGATCCCTGTTACAGCTTAATACTGAACAAGCCCTCAACAAAGCAGAGAAGATTATCAGCAACCACACACATGATGTCCTCTATGACTACTTTAACCTGATGCCATCAGGAATGTGTTTTATTTCTCCTGCATGTAAAACAAACAGAAGGAAGTTTTTTTCCCAGAAAATCAGATTTGTGAAATCTAGAAATGACCTTCAATATACGACTAAACTGTTTCACAGTGACGTTGTGTTATCAAACATAATCTCTGCCTGGATGATGTTCACAGTAATGAATGAAGCTACATTTCTATGTGTCTCTGCAGTGGGAGGGAGGAGTTCGGGGTGGATGGGGGGCTACAAGATGCAGGACTCTGACAGCAGAGACCCGGGTTCACATCCTGAGTCCTGTGTGTGTTCAGGTTTGGTTCAGGTTAGTGAAAGATGCTGCTGTGGCTTAAATGTACATAAACATGTGGAGCTTCAAGTCACTGCAGACTTTTTTCTGTATTAAACAGAGACCAGGATCTTTCTCTGACCTGAACCAAGTGCTGCCAGAGTCTGAACACAACCACAAACACTTTCATACTGCTGGAGTTTCTACCAGCAGAGATTTTACTGCAACATCAGATATTTTGGTGGAAAAAAACAACCAGGTACGTTGTCTCTGAACATTTTACTCATATGTTCAGTATCAACATTTTTGCAATTTAAATACAAAAGTAACAAAAGAAAATGTAGTCAGTAGACCATTGTAGAAGATGTGATGAAGCTTTGTTTTGATCAGAAAAATTAAAAGTTAAATTTGACCCTAACACAATAGGAGGGTTAAATGATTTTAGCATCAGGCTGCAACATAACAAAATGTGAAAAAGTAGAGTCTGAATACTTTCTGAATGCACTGTAATATGCAATTTAGTCAAATATGAATGTAATTTCTAGGAGACAGATTTGGCTCAAAGTGTAGAAGAACAATATCAAACAACATCTACATTTATGAAGACAGAATGAACATTTCAGAATAAGCAAGTAAGAAGAAACATGATCAGTTGTGTATCATCAGCATATAGGTGAAAAATAGCATGTTTATAGTTAATATCTGCCGATTAAACAAAAAGAAGAAAGTAGAACAAACTGGAACCTTGCAGCACATGTTAACCTGCACAGTACAGAATCCAGATCCAAATCCAAACATCATTTGTTTGCTGTGAGTGCAGAGTAGGTTTGGTCCAGATCCCTGCTGTCTGGATCCAGGCTCTGGTAGATGGAGTCTTCATACATGGAGACTGGAGGACGGTTCTCATAGCTGACAGATAACTGAAAATAAAACAGGAATGACATCAAACCTAAAATATAGCAGTAACCACGGTAACAGCCCAGATATTGTGTTCTTCAATTGTTTGCTGATATTTTAGTGATAACAACTGGACAGGCCAGAGGTCTATTAACAATAATTATGATTTTATTTAATTATAGTTTTGTTCATATTAGTGAAGTAGTTGCAGACATGATATTGTTTATTCCTAACTGCAAAAATAAAATGTATAAATGCCAACAGTAAGAGTTAACATGAGACATACAGAGTTAAAGGAAGTCACCTCCATGTTTTTGCTGTCTGAGGTTCCTCTGGTGTTCAAACCAGAGTTCCTCCTCTTCATCTTCAGTTTGTAGAGGAGCAGCAGAACAACAGCCAACAGCACAACAATCACAGGCACCAATATAGCTGAAGGCAAGATGTAACCTGGGTGAGGGACAAATGCGTTGAGTTGGGAAGGAAGAGAGAGAGAGAGACATTTATTAGTTTAAAAGTCTGGGATCTTTTGTCTTGTATTAGAAGCTTAAAGGTTCCCTGTGGAGTTTTTGACCACAAGTAGCTTGTATTTCTGTGTGGATCTATGTTGTGCACACGTGGTTGACGTGATACACAATCCTGCCAGTGGTTTCACATCATCCCACTGATCTACCGGATGCAGGAACCTGCCCAGAAACACAGCAATGCACCAACAAAAGCAGGAGAGAAGAAGACCACAAGCAATGCAAGATTTAAAATACTTAATATAATCAGCTTTACAAATATTTATGATTGAGGAAACATATTCAACACTTATGTTGGACCTAAAGGATACACTCAGCATGTTTTGGTGAGTAACACTGAATATAAATATAACCTTGTTTACAAGAAAACTACACAGGGAACCTTTATCAAAAATGAGATCTTCCTGTTGAAAAAACATCTCAGACTTTGGTCTGAATGTTTCTTGACTTGTCATGTGCTGACATCACATGTTAATAATTATCTTACATCATTAGAAACGTAGGATGTGTTTATACATTAGACGTGAAGATAACAAGGAAATTTATTGTAAAATTAAATGTGAAATGTTTTCTTCTAGGTGCTGAACTGTCTTATGTGCTGAAACACATGTTGGACCATCTTGTTATTCTTATTAGACAACGTTGTTATGCTGAATTTGACTGTTTTAAGAGAACATTTTGTTGCAGAGAGACAGTGATGGACAGATGGACAGACATGAACTGTCCTGTACCTGTAAACTGCTCTGTGGTTTCAGGGAAAGATGATGAAGGTGTGAAGCTTCCCGAACTGGAGATTAAACTCTGTGTTGTTGTTGGTGTGGAGGCTGATGGGACTGATGTTGGAAAAGGTCGGAGAGTCCGGTTTGGTTTTGAAGTGGTTGGAGCCGTGAACAATGAAAACACATTGAAACGATCAGATACTGAATCAATAATGCAGATGCTGCTCTAGACAAAGATAGATCATATTGACAGCATCCATCACATACACAAGAAATACGCAGCATTAAATATGTTAATGAAGTAAATGATTAAGAATATTTGAAGTGGGTTTGTTCTATTAATCACAAGAAATTATTGTTATTTGATTTTTGATTACAGAAGAGTAAGAAAATAACATCCACAGGTTGATTTTCTGACATTAAACATAAAAGCATAAATGTCTGAAAAGGTCTTTAAAAATCGTACAAACTGATTGTTGTAAATTTAAAAACTAACATTATAAAGGCAACACATTTTACATCAGATTACTTTGTGACTCTACAAATGAGTTTCATCTTTAGAAACATTTTAGAGTATGATGTCTTGAACATTAAGGAACCTGAGGAGCCGTTCTTCTCTATGTTACCTAATGTTAATAGAAATATAGAAAAGGTCCCAGGTTGGACAACTAGTATGACTCTGCCAACCTCAGCACTCCTCTTGTTGTCACAAATCAACTTCTGACTGTAACCCGAAAAAACATATTTGTTGCTGTCATGTCATTTCCATTCACTCTTTAAATTTTGAATTCAAAATTTGTTTTTTTAAGATTATTGTTTGGGCATTTTGTGGCTTTATTTGATAGTGATAGTGGAGAGAGACAGGACATGTGGGGAGTAGAGGGATGACATGCAGCAGACAGTTCGGCCAGCTGGGAATCAAACTGAAGACTCGCTGCTCAGGGCGTTAGTGTCCATGTGATAACCACTCAGCTATCAGGTCACCCCCAAAATTAATTCTTTCTTATTTTAAATGAAAATATGACAACTTTTCATAATTTAACCATCTAACAATTGATATTCATTGAACAGAATGTGGACTGAAAATAAAATATAAAACTCACCATCTACAACAAAGATCGGGAACATGTAGGATGAATCTGGAGACGAAGCTCTCCTGTAACCACACCTGTACCATCCTGTGTCTGACTTCTTCAGCTGTGTGATGGTCACATACAGTCCAAATGCAGATCCTTCTATATATTCAATGCTATATCTGCCATTCTGAGCTCTGTTCTCTTCTGTTTCAACCAGGATGTCTTCTTCTTTTTTACATTCATCCTTACAAAAGAACTTCCTGCTTCCATTGACAGTATTGATGCATCCGTGTGTGACACTTCCTCCCACTGCTCCTGCACGGATTAAACTAGTGGTGTCACCCAACGTTGCAGCTGAAAAGATGAACAATCAACAGTTACTGTCTGTACTTCCTGTGAGATGCTGCAGTCTGATCACAATATTTCCTGCTTCACATTTACACAGATCCACAGAGTCACACTGGGAGCAGTTCAACCACACACTGACTGCTGGAGTAATTATTTCATCCAACAGTTATACACTGAGTCAATATATCATAAACGTCTCACATTCTTCAACAATTTAATTAAATTCAATCTGACTTCATTTATTCTTAAGCCTCAGAATCATTAAATGGGATGAACATAGTAAATATATCAGGTTTTATGACTTTCAGTAGAAACTCACCATCTGTAACTATGACGCCAAAGTCAGAATAAGAATCTGGGGCTGAAGATCCACCCAAACCACATCTGTACCATCCTGAGTCTGACTTGGTCAGCTGTGTGAAGGTCACAGTCACAGTTCTTCTTCCTGAAGATCCGTCTTCATATCTGATGCTGTATCTGCCACTCTGAGCTGTGACACCATCTGTTTTAATGAGAATGTCTTCTTCTTTACATTCTCCTTTACAGAAGAACTTGGTGCTTCCAGATGAAGTGAAAGGGCAAATAATTGAACCACTTCCTCCTTCAGCTCCAGCAAAAACACTTATTGCATTGACGAGTCCAGTGTTTCCATCCTGCAGTGCTGTTGGAAAGATGAACAGTGAATACTGATGATCAATACTTTGTGTATTGTAGACTTACTGTAAACATACTGCAGATTAATGAGGGCTAATCCATCAGTTCACAGAGAAGCAGAGATGATACAGAGGCAGCCATTAGCAAAGTTTTCACTGACTGTACAGCAGTTGCTGTTGTTCTACTTGTAGCTGCAGTTGTAGTCACAGTGTCTCTGTGTAACGTCTGTTTTTCAATGTTTTTCTTTCATACTTTCTAATATCAAACACATTAATGAGCAACAAATATTCATGATGGATGGTTCATAACAAGCTCTTTAAAATTGTTAACATTGCAGGGAAGGTGATTGGAAAGTCACAAAAACAACTTTGCAATATATTTGACAGTGCTGCACACAGGAAGGCTAAACATAGAACTGCAGATACCTCTACACTACACAACTACACTCAGAGACTGAGCTGCTCCCATCTGGCCGTCGATTCAGGGCCCCAAAGGCCAACCGGTACTTATACACAAAGTCTTTTATTCCCTACACGACACAGGCGTTGAACACAGAATGATGCATCAGGGAACACTTGTTATTTTATAAGATTTGCTCTCTGGTATTATTTATATAACCTATCTGCTGCTACCTGCCCATTTACACTATTGTATGTTGTATATTTTGTATGTTTTTAATGGTGTGTTGTGCTATGTGTAGTGTATGTACTTTTGCTTTACTTTGGGAGAAGCCGAAGACAAATTTCCACTGAGGTGGATAATAAAGTCAATTAATCAATCAATCAATCAATCAATATGTTTTGTTAAATTACATTAAGTTTAGTTAAATTACAAGATTAGATTATAGAGATG
The DNA here is from genome assembly GCF_910596095.1 of Thunnus maccoyii. Classification (NCBI taxonomy): domain Eukaryota; kingdom Metazoa; phylum Chordata; class Actinopteri; order Scombriformes; family Scombridae; genus Thunnus; species Thunnus maccoyii. The sequence goes on from NC_056536.1 coordinate 33,135,279, forward strand.
TTGTAATTAGTAACAGAATAATTTAGAGAACGACAGGAAAACTAATTAACATGACAGCAACATGAAAACTTGTGTGATACAAATCTGACATTTGTTAAAATGAACACAATGAATGTCCAGAAGCAGTTTGTGCTGCAGCTTTACAGACACAGTCAGGTAATCAGTCCTCACCTGATAAGAAGCAGAAGAACAGAACATGGTGGATATTCATTCTGAGTTTGATCCTGATGCAGAAAATCATCAAACTGTCAGAGAACTGCCTCTATATGTCTGTCTGATCAATCAGGAAGCTGACAATGCTTTAAGTTAACATTCCTCTCTCTCTCTCTCTCTCTCTCTCTCTCTCTCTCTCTCTCTCTCTCTCTGCAACATGAGTGATCTAGAGGAAGCATACATGTCTGACAAGAACAATATTCAGGCGCTAGTCCACTGAGCAGTGTTTTAATCGAGTCACTAAGTCTCGAGTCCTCAGTGTTCGAGGTCGAGTCATCAAGGTTGAGTCTGAGTGGAGTTCCAGGATGGGCTCCGGTGGTCCACTCTGGCACAGTCAAAGAGCTGACATACAGATAAAAAAGGTCTATATTAAACATATTCATGATGCACTGATTGCAATTTTCTCGGCCGATTCTGATTTTCTTTCTTTCTTTCTTTCTTTTTTTTCGGACTTAAAGGTATTACAAATTGCGAGCTTTGTGTCTTCTTCACTCACGCTAAAGAACTTCCATACCAACGACATGTGTGGTTGTTGCTGTCTGTGCCGCAGCTGCTGCTGTGTGCATGACGTGAACCATAGTGTGGCTATGTGCGGAATATTTGACAGCGAAAAATCAGATATATATTACTTCTTTATCAATTAACAAGTTCAAGTCCTCGTCTTCAACTTCCGAGTCCGAATGCAGTCAATGCTTGAGTTCAAGTCTGAGTCGAGTCACGAGTCCTGAAAATCAGAACTAGAATCCAACTCAAGTCTGAGTCCTGGACTCGAGTACTACAACACTGTCACTGAATGATTTCAACACCAATAAAAGGATCTTAAAATTGACTCTAAAACTGACAACCAATGAAGGGACTTTAGGACGGGTGAGATGTGTGCTCTCGTTCAGGTCTTAGTCAGTACACATGCTGCTGCAATCTGAATGATCTGCAGTTCATTTATAACTTTCTTAGGTAGACCAGAAACGAGAGCATTGCAGTAATCAAGCCAGCTAGTGATAAAAGCTTAGATAAGTGTCTCAGTATCTGCCTGGGAGAGAAACAGTTTCACTTGAACAATATGGGGATAAAAGGCAGTTTTAAAAGGCAGTTCAAAACAGTCTCAGCTGGACAGATGAGTCCTAAACCAATCTAAAGCTGAGCCAGAGAGGCCAACACACTTCTGTAGACTGTTAATAAGGATTTCATGATCAACTGTATCAAAAGCAGCGCTTCAGTCTAAAAGAACTAATACTGAAAGTTTCTTGTCATCCATGTTCATTCTCAGGTCATTTAAATCATTAACTAGTGCTGTCTCAGTGCTGTGTGGTGAGGATGAAAGCCAGATTACAACTTCTCAAATATACAGCTGAAATTTATGTAATCATTTAGCTGTTTAATTACTAATTTCTCAAGAATTTTACTTAAAGAAAGATTTGAAATTGGCCTGAACTCATTTAGCACTAAAGGATCCAGGTTACTATCAGTTTTCAGTGGCAGGGGGAATCTACCAGTCAGCAGGGAGTGATTTACAATCACCAGCACTTCATCCTCCAGACCAGAGGTTGTCAACGTGAGAGGTGGGCCTCATTCTGTATTACATAGTTTATATCAAACCTGATTTAGATTCATGATAAAAACTGCTGTGAAGGCTCTTATATAATGATATATAATAATTAATAATATAATATTTAATAATAATAAAATAATAAATTATCTTTTCAACTCTGACTGAAGATAAGGACACTTTAACCAGCTCCATTTAGGATCTATGAGCACCATATAAACATTTAGTGAACATTTCATACTTTCTAATATCAAACACATTAATGAGCAACAACTATTCATGATGGATGGTTCATGTTTTGTTAAGCTGAACTAATTAAATGTTTTCTTCCTCTCACTCTCGCTATCTGTTTTGTACATCAGCAGTTTCATGATGAAGCTGCTTTGACTCTGTAACTGTGATGAAACTCTAAAATGAATTTGACTGATGTCAGGTTTAAATCATAACTCTTTTATTTTAAGCTAAAGGAAGTAAAGTTAAAAGTAAAGTGAATGTTCACAGTTTCAGTCAGTTTTAATTTGATGTTGATTTGATGTTGAGAAAACGATTCAGATCAGTTGAAGACATGTAGTCTTAAAATAGTGTTTTAGCTTCCTTTCGTTAGTATTTCACACACTGATGACACATATTCAAACCTCTGTGGCTTCACTCTGTGTTTTTAGGTCATCAGATTCAGCAGCGTTTCACAGGCTGTTTCCATAAACAGAACATGGTAAACCTTCACTAGATTCAAATCGTTCATTAGTAACGGCTCAGGGGTCTGTATCATGAAGAAAGATCAGCTAATGGGTGTCAATTTTCCAGCTTAACTTAACCGTCCTCACTTTTAACTGGTGTCCGAGGGTTGGAACATGATTACAAGCACAATAGAAAAGAGGCTGGTATAAATGCTAGGAAGCTAATGAGGAAATACAGAGCTGGTTCATAGGTGAGCATGGAAATCAGGTGAACAGAGATGGTGGGAACACACTGAAGCTTTCAACTGGGCAGATGGAGAATGACAAAGACAGGAGAAGAAAGTGACTGACAAACACTAGAAATGGACAGAATGTGAAAAATAATCAATATTTCTATGACTCCAAAGTCTGATCTGTCAGTGTGTAATTGGTTGGTCGTGGCTCATTTTGGTTCACTCAGTGCTCTCATAGCGTCGTCTTGGGACACAGCAGGCAGCTGTTCTCAGAGAAAAAGCTGTAAAAAGCCGCTGTACACTACCTGCTCAGCACCAAACAGCAAACACACACAGTTAGCTGTAGACTAGCTGGTGAACATAGTGGAGCATTTAGCAGCTAAAGAGCCAGATATTTCCCTCAGGAGTTGGTAGAGAGTAAAAACAGAGAGTGAAAATTGGACAGAAACACGACTCCACATGAATGATAATGTTGCTCCGTAACTGCTGGATGTGGAAATAAGCAACTGTTTGCTAACAAGTTCAACATATCAACTTAACAGATGATTTTATGTCAGTGTTGTGTTCACTATTTATTTCTGATGAAAACTAAACATCAGTTAATGCAGGTTTAAGTAAATTTTGCTGACAGTGCTGACAGTGCGAAAGACTTTTGACAACACTTAATCGTCAATATATGTATAATAAACAATTATTTTTTGCTTCATTCACTCGTCTCTCCTGACTGAAATGCATGTGTATGTAGAGACATGACTGTAAACTCACAGTCTGATCCAGTCATGATGTGTTTGGTGATTTGCACTTGAAAAGGCTTCGAGGTTAAAGGTTTCTCTCCTCCTGGTTCAGGCCCAAATTAGATGATGCTCTGGGTTTTGGGATGAGCAAAACATGTCAAGGGGTCAAGAGACACACCCTGCTTGGGGCCCTTAGTTTCTTGTGTCTTGGGTGTGACTCTCATGTACCATGCATGTGCGTGCAGATGTATATCTCGTGGCTGTTTGCTTTCTTTGTCTTTTAAAAGCTATAAAAAAGGTTAGTTTGGCTCTGTATAGTTAGGACAAGCTGATGCCAACCTTTGTGTGAGTTCTGTCTCCTTATTGTACAATAATAATTTTTAATCTTCAACCCAGCAGTGTTTTATGTATTATTTCATGTGTGTGTTTTGGTGTTTTCAGACAATTTCCACGACAAGAGCAAAAACCGCTGTTCTAAGAAATGACTGATGTGCATGAAAGCAGTAACTTTAGAAAGTCCTGAGTAACTAAACTAATATCTAACCAGGATTTAGATTCTGACAGACAGCTTTGGTACGGACTGAATGAATGAGGAAATTAAACATTAAGATGGAGGAGACAAAGAGAAACTCAAAGTCTGTTGAAGAAAACCTGTCAGGGAGCAGGTTAGCTTCACAGAGTCAGTTACCATGGTAACCGACCCAGCGTTAGCGTTAGCTCTCTCTCTGGAACTGGAAACCCAGAGTTCCCCTCATCTCAGGGTGAACAAACTCAGAGTTGTTTCATGTCTTCATTCATTCAGTCCGTATCAAAGCTCGTATCGAAGCTGTCGTGGATGAAGAAAACAGCTGCCCAACAATAAGAAGCTTTAGCTTTTTGGTCCTGACCAGCTAAACGCACCACATGAGTTACATGAGATTTTTTTTTTGTGTGTGTGTTAACAATTGTCCATCAATGTTCTTATTTACAGGACGTAAAGCACCATAAATCAGCTCTAAGATGCAGACATGCATATTTGTGTAAAATGAATTAAATACCTTCATAGCTTGGATTCATAATGGGTTTTTTATTTTTTACTGTAATATATATATCCATTGGCATTTGTTAGCTCTATGTATAGACACCAAAGATTTTTTTAAGTGGTCAACATCCCACTTTTAAAAAGGAGCTTTTATTTTGAAAGGGGTTTTGGTTTTTTTCCTGTAAATAACATTCAATGTTTTTAAAATCATAATTGTCTAACTTAAATCCTGTGATCTGCATTGTCTAGACTACTTCTTTGGGCTTTAAAGTTACTACAAGGAACTTTTAACTGGTTCTGAAACAGTCTCATGATGCCTCTGATGCCTCTATATGACCTACATAAACAAACAAGACCATCTGTGAAAAGATTGGCTGTGTCTAAACAAAGTTTACTTTGCTTCACCATCATCATATTACGATTATTAATCTTACACAACCACAAACAAACATGTCTACAGGGGCCACTAAGTCAACATAAAATGAAAGTTCCTTGTAGTAACTTTAATGCATTTAAGTGTTTTTTCATTCAATTTTCTTAATTAAATATCAAAACAAGGTTGATGTTTTGACTTGTTGTTAGAGGAGAGAAACAGAAGTTCTGTGAAAACTGTTAACCACATTCTCATGATTTATATCAAACATGAACCCACAGGCTGGTTTTAAGTGTGAAGCACGTTGATCAAACAGGAAGATACACACTTCCTGATTCAAGTTTCTCTCTGTTTATGCAAGTGCTCGGGGGGTAAGTTAACAAACTTACGGATAAAAAAGTCAAGAGTTAGAAGCTCTTGAGTTATACAAGTGAAAAGCATTTTGAGAATTGACAATGCTTCATAGAAAAGAGAAGCCAAAGCCCAGACTGCTGTGAGTGTTCAGCACTCTCGGGAAACTGTAGCATCAGACTATAGTTGAACTGGAGTCTACTGGACCTAACACTCGAAACAAACTTTATAATCTAATGGATTAACACAAATGGATTAAAGAACTCAATCTGCAAATTAGACTGTTCAAGTTATCCTGGAATGCATTTTTAATAAGCTTTCGCTCTATTTGAATGTACTTCACTGTACTAAAAGTTCTTCTGACCCATTACAAACAGTTGAAAATCTGACCTAAAGTCTGTGTAAAGCTGGTCGTCCACAACTAGCGGATGTTTTATCACTTGTTGGGTCTTTAATCACCAGTGAAATCAAAGTTCCGCTGACAGCAGCTGCCTCCGGGCTGTGCGTGCTGTCCTGGTACCACTTTAATGCCAACTGCAATTAAAGCAAACCACCATTTCCCCCACAGGAATGCATCATCAAAATGATTAAACACCAATGGCATACTGTACATGCAGTGTCATACACACACATAACAGAGACCGATAGATCAATCAATTGTGCTTTAGTAAAGTGGATCTGTTTAAAGTTAAAATGTCTTATGTAGCACTTTTGTGTTTTAGTAGAAGTATTTTAGAACAGTGGCAGCTAACAAAGTACATTTACTCAGGTACTATAGTTAATTACAATTTATTTGTGTATTTCTATTATGTATTCCTTTATCCTTCTACTGTACTACATTTCAATACATTTATTTGACACCTGCTTGCAGATTACATCCATCTCCCAGCACCTCTAAAGCTCACTAATTAACATCTCGTTTTTATAAATCCATACGGAAATTGAAGTGTAAAAACAAATTGTGGCTTCACAAGGGGTTATATGCAGGAATATCTCCTATGTACTATTATATTACATACCATTATTTCTATTTATGTTTCTGCCATATGTGTATCAATCTGCAGCTGAAAACACACAATTTACTCCTGTTTAAGTGATTTTTTTTTAGGAAATTGTTGTATCTGTTCTAGGAAATGACTGAGCCTCTTTGAAAAAAACGAAGCTATACATTTGTGACCTGTATTTGAGGCCCTGTTTACACTTGACATTAACATGTGTCTTGAGTGATCCAATCACAAGTGAACCGCTCTAAGAAGAGGTGTGAAAACACCCAAGATGCATTGAGATTAGGCATGGGAATTGATAAGATTTTATTTATACCAATGACGTGATCGATTCTACTTATTGGTCCGATTCTTTATCATTTCCCTTATTGATTCCTCATCAGTTTTATGTGTGGAAAAAAAGTAGACCTACACAGGTTTTCAACATCAATGCAAATGTATTATTATCTCTGAGTCTGAACAAGGTGCAGAAACAGAATAAAAGAATAAAAAATGCTGGCTTCGATAAAAGAAATAGGTAAACTTGGAGGCATATGACTCTGATGGACTGGACAATTTGGCCCGTCATCCCGAAAAACAAACACCCATTGCTCCAAAAATACAAGCTGTGATTTTGTTGGAGTTCAGTGACTACTGGCCTTACTACTTTCCAGACCCAGGATGTGTAACATTTGCCTTCTGTTTGACATTCTGAAACACTGCCAGTCAGCACGTCTACGCAATTTTTAGGAATTTTTTTGCAGACTGGTGATGTCACTGTTAATATTGTTAGAGTAGTGTTTCAGTAGTGTGTAATAATTACTAAGGAACTGTGTATATCACAGACTTCTCTCTGCTGTGTCAGGGTTTGAGATGGGGACAAAATTACTACTGTGGCAGGAAGCTTTAAACTGAGTTGGCCCACTCTAGGATAGCTGGGATTTCTGTTCTTAGCCTTTGTGACGGCCAGATGACCTCAGGAGAGCTTATTAAACAGAACCCTGCTCTCCATGACTGTAAACTGCCACACTGATAAATGTGAGCATTGCTCATTTTCCTGTGGACTTCCTGGATCACGCTGGAGCACCTTTAGTTGATTTTACTGTGGATTTCTAAAACAAGTTTGATCAAGTTGAATTGTCTGAATTGTCACCAGGCGCTTTTTCATTGAAAAAAAGTAGCTAAGAGGGTCTTAAAAGTCGTCATATCTAGCAAGAAAGTTACGTTTGCCACACTGACTACACTGACATGTTCCTGCACATGCTCAATGGTGTCTCTCTCAAACATGACATTTGGTGACAAGAAGCAAAATATAGAAAACTATCATCTATTTAAGGCAGAAAATGCAAGATTCATGACATGTTGCACTATCCTGCAACACCTCACGTACAAAACAATAGTGTCTGTTGCACCACTGTTACACGCTGCTGTGGACAGAAGAGTTTTACCAAGGTGAGTTTACACATATTAACCTGTACAGTCAATATACACCTTTATTATTATATATTTATTTTATCTCTGTTTGTAACTACATCTTGTTTTATTTATTTTATTACTTCAACAGGAATGCAGGGAGACTGAACAGGAAGGATTTGATCACACAGTGTGACCTGTTGCTCTGCAAGTATGACCATAAAGTGTCTGAATGTGGAAGATTTAGATGAATGTCAGAGTTGAAACTGATGCAGCAGCGACCTCTAGTGACCAGAATGTAGATTACAACTCACTGACTGTCTCCAAGAAATTACATTTATATACCTGACTCCATTTAGCATTTATGAACAGTATATCAACATTTAATCAATGGTTTATAACATACCATAACACAGTTATAAGCAGATATATTTATTATTATATATTTGGATCACCCGCCCCCAGAACTCAACAATATCATTGGTCGAGATCATCTCCCCACAGCCTGATTCATCCAATGATTGTACAACATTCATTTGAATCTGCTCACATTGTCTTGATCTGTCTGAAGCACAGAGACTATAGAGACATTTTCTATGTTTACATTTATATGTTTTTTCAACTATTTTAAGGTCTTACATCCCTTCACCCATATTATCAAACTGTTGAGTCCTAGCATCAAATCCCAGTCTTTCGCACATCTCTCACCTATTGCTAGAAAAAAATATTGAGGTCCCTCTTTATTCACCTTATATTATCTCTGCTTTTTGCTCTTTGTTCCCTATGACCTGTAGAAATGTTGGAGTGACCTAATGATTAGAGGGAGCAGTAGAAATGCAATGAGGGCCTTGAATTTTGTTGAACATAGACTGACTGTGACTCACTTTGGGTCTTTATGTTTAGAGAAGAAAAACTAGATCTACAAATGACACCTTCACAAGGAAAAAATGCATGGATGCTACATATGCAATTTCAAGTTGCGGTCTAACATAATGTATTGGGAGACAGCTTCCAATATTTTTAAGGTGGATTTACAGCCTTTATTATAGCTATTACTTTTTTAAAATAAGCATGTGTTGCACTGTCAATATGTATGATAACAAAAAACACTGTCATGGCAGCATCTCACAAAAACAACAACAAATGAAGTCGTCAGCCCTCACAAATAAGTGTATATCACTTTTTTAATGATGCACAGCAGCAGAAAAGGGTTTCAGCCCTAGGCTTTCCTCAGCATTAGGATGGAACATAGGATACAACAAACATACATTTTTATCACCATTTGATTTGATATGTAGCCCCAACACCATTTTCACAGCCTCTAAAAACTATTCAGACAAACAATCCCAGAACTACTTTCCTCCTCTGATCTTAAGATTTGATATATTTGATACTGACATAGTCAAAACTCTTTTTTTTTAACCGGGAAAAATTGAGCTAAATAATTTGGTTTTGGATATAAATAGCTTGACTCAACCAGTGAATACTGAACTGTGTTACTATTGAACATACTGTATGTTTGTATGCTAAGTTCTTCATATATTTTAAGTTAACATCCATTGTCATTTATCTTTCCTCTTAGGCTCAAGTGAAACATGCGTGCTGAGGTTCCTTGAGTTTCAAAGAAATCTCGGTATGATGTGTGCTGAAATACTGTTGGTATTGCTTGAATTATTCCAACGATTATTTCTTGACTCATCACTTAATTGTGTTGTCTATAAACTGTCAAAGTAAGAAAATACACCAATTTTAGTGTCATTTGCAGAAGCCCAAGGGAACTTCTTCAAATGTCTTGTTTCGTCCGACCAACAGTCCCAGACCCCGAGATATTCAATTCACAGTGATGTAACATAAAGAAAAGCAGCAAATCCACATATTTGAGAAGCAGGAACCAACACATTTTGGGCATTTTTTCTAGTGAAACAATGATATAAAATTAAGATATTATTGCTGATTAATTTTCTATTGATCAACTTTATCAATTTAACATTGTAGCTCCACTTCAAACCCTGCCCATATTACATTTGAAGTTTTTACTTGACTGTTATTTTGTAAACTAATCAAAAGTTCATTTTCATGTGTTTTGTGCACATCTAGGACTAAATCACTCACTCACCAGGAAATGGCTATTGTATTGGTAAGTCAGATAAATATTTACATTTTGTATTTAAAAAGTCACTTAAGCATTTCATTATGAAGTCCTTGTTAACTGGAATAATTAGCAATTAGGACTGTAACACAAATTATTTCATATTTTTTGATAAATCTGTTCCCGCAGGATCAAACTGACTGAGTGACATTGCCCTTTGTACAGAAATCAGAGGTATGTTTTAAATTTGATTTTCTCTGCATCAGGAGGAGTATATATATATTTGTATTGAATTATTCAAGAATATGTAGACTCAGTGCTTTTTATGTACTGTGCTATTACCAGACTGAATATCTGTCTGAACCCTGTTCAGACCAAAAATGGTCTGTATCAATGTTGGCATGTTGCTTCAGGTAGCAGTGAGATGATGAAATATGATACAAGACATCCAGTTTGAGGGACAGATCCATGCGTTTTTAGACTATTCAGATGCCAAAACACTGCATAGCACTTTATAATACTGCAAGTCAGTATTTTATAACCCTGGCAAGTTTGTAAAGTTTGGAAACATGACCGCAAACATTTTTATATATATAATTCTCAAACACTGGCTTGGGCAATAATGGTTGTTTAAAAAAAAATAGAACCATCATAATTATATTATTTTTTGGAAATTATATTAGTCGAACTGTTACAATGTTTTGTGCTTGATGTTTGTGTGATGTAATATTATTTGTGTAATAATTATTACTTTTTCATTTTCAGTCTAGAACAAAATGTTCATGAACATGAGATGCACTCTGGCCCTTCGTAGTCTTCCGGTGTATCAGTGCGAGGGATCTCTGAGTTCTTCAAGACCAGCAGTGTAACTTCTCAGTACACTCACAGAAATGTCAATATCTATCAGTGCAGTGTTGATATAACATATTGTATGGGAAACGAACTTGAACGCCTCCTGTAGCATTCTCAAAATTTAAGTAGATTCAAGGATAGGTTTGGACTTTTTCAAGTCTATCTCAATACAATGTTCAAATGTCAAATGTATATCGACAAAGTTATTGGTGGGCGGAAATTATTCGTCCTATCTCCATAATAGCCGTAAAGCGGTCCCTTCCTATCAGGTAGGATGAGTCTCTAACTGGTCTGCAGAATTACATTGAGTGTGTTTTGCCAGTTATCAAGTGGCTCCACATGATCACAGCTGATGGAGGCTACTGTCCAGCGAGAGCTTGATTCTAACTGATGCTACCTGGATGAGATGTCCCGGACCCTTATAGTTAGGGCCGACCAGGCTCGCCTTGGACCAGCCCTTAGTTATGCTGCTGTAGGCCTAGATTGCCGGGGGACATCCATTGATGCACTGAGCTCCTCTCTCCTCCTCCTCTCCATCTGTATGCATTCATTTACCATTAATGCATGTTACTAACTTGACTTCTTCCCCGGAGTTCTTTGTGCTTTCTCATCCACAGGAAACCCCATGGACCGCACTGACGTGGGGATGTCCTTCTCCTGCCGTTCCTGCTGTTGCTAGTCATGTATCTATTGTTATTGTTGTTGCTGTTGTTGTTCTGCTTCTCTGACCCACTGTGTACAGTTCCTCCTATTTCTGTTAAGTTAGGAGTTATGTCAGTGATTTGTATTTTTGTTTCTTTATGTTTAAATAGATAATTTAAGGTTGATTAGCTTTAGATCCCTTTTGTTTGTTGTTTTGCTGTTAACTCACCCTGAAACCACAACTATGAATTAGAGGCTGCAAAATCCCTTGTTGTGCCAGGGTTTCTCCTAGGCCAGGTCATAACAGTATATTTTTAAATTCTTCTGCTTCTCCCAGTTTAAAGGCCCCTAGAGGCCCCTCTACTTAGCAGTGTGTTGGCCTGTATAGACTGTCTTTGATTGACATTTCCACTAAAGAAGTAAAACACATTTCCAATCCACTGGAGATAGAAATATGAACGTATATTCAGACTATACAATATATATCTAAAAAACACAGCAGTAGAGTGGACAAAAGAAGTTTCATTCAGCGTATTCTGCTCATTCATCATTCACCACAGTTGGATCACTCATTCAGTATACAGCAGGTTTAAATGTTTAGTATGTTCATAATGGAAAAGTGACAAAATTTACTTTTGGTTTATTTTTGTGTGTGCTATTGATGGATAATATTCTCCCTCAATGCAATGCACAAAACAAATTGAAGGAGCTACAGTACTCACAGCTGTGGCAGGTTCTGAAGAATGATGGCAGTGTACACACAATATATAAAAAATATCCCTCTGAAGAAGAGTGTCAGATGAATATATTGGATAGTTGCTTGTAATTACTGTCAAATACTGTTTATATACAGTAAATCTCATACATTAATTGGAAAAGTCTGTAGATCTATTGGATAGTTGCTTGTAATTACTTTCAGATAATGTTTATATAAGGTAATGATTATTAAAATGATGTTTTTGTAAGCCATTTTCGCATGATCCTATTTTTTTGTACAGTATCAAACCAATATTTTTTACCAGGAATTTACTGTAAATGGATGAGATGATCACATACAATTAAAGCCTAAAGCTCTCAAGATGCCATTAATGGGTGTTAAAGGAGGATAGTTTGAATATAATTTTACATAATTTTTTTGTGTTTTACATCCAGAAATTTGTGCTTTGATGGGGCAGTCTTAAGGATAAACTGGATAATTCTATGAATTTACAAAGGAATACTGTATAAAACAAGCCATTATTTAAATGAGGTAATTTTAAGGTATTTCTACAATGTTTTTCATTTTTTTTGTACACATTTATTTAGCATTCTTGCAATATTTTATATATTTTTTGTTTTTATTTTACAACAGTTGGACTGTAAAAATGCAGATAATGTCTACAGTAAATATCTGTATTTTAAAAAAAAATTCTTTGTAGAATAACTAAAGGGTTTTTTTTTACCGTTATTTGACGGTAAGTGTTTTTTTGTTTTTTTAAACTTTTTTAACACTTTTAACTTTTTAAATTTTTTTACATTCAGTAATAGTAAAAATCCTGTTAAAAAACTATAATATTCCATTATATTAATTTACAGATTACAGCCTTTATTTTATGGTGAATATTTTTAATAACAATAATTTACTGTGTTTTTATGGCATTTACACTTAACGTAGAAAAAACGAAAAAACCCTGTAAAATAATACAGTAAATTTCTGTGAAATAACTTTTTTTTTGAAGTGTACAGTAGACAATACATAGTTCAAAGTTCAATTTTAATGTCATTATAAAATACAGGATTGCACAATATAATGCAGCCGCTTCCACAAAATGTATTAAACATATTTTGAATAAACTGAAAACACTTGAGGATCAGAGGCTTTAGAAATTGTGTGCTGATAGATATTCCCCCAAAATACAAGACGAAATATCTCAGATGAATCATACTTACGTACACAGATTCATCTACTCTGAAAATAATAATGTCTTTTTATAAACCTTGAACACTGAACTGGATTGGAGGGGTCCAGGTGAGTTTCAGGTATCGTTGGAGACCTGCTAGGCCCAAATCCCTGCACCTCCATCTGGTCCAACCAAACCCCCAAACACTGATCTACACCACCAGCTCACTTTCTAATAATAATAACATGATAACGTCGCCTGATTTCCTACTTTGCTCCTGACAGACAAGAGTCATAATCCCTACGGCCACTAGATAGCGCCGTCACTTAAACATACACATATTGTTTTGGGGTATTTACTGAAACAACTGATGCTGCTGTTTTTCTTACTGTCCTATAAACAGGCTGACAGACAGTTACAGCCACCCAGCACTCAACACACACCTTGATTTATACACACATGTTGGTCTGACGCTGAGACCACAGCAAACGACCACTTCCCTGATGGCCTCCTTGAAGCTTCATATTAGCTTCAGATAAACTTTTAAATACATGTTTACACAGAAGTGCATTCTGAAGGGATCTTCTAATGGTCAGTATGAACAGGAGGAATGATTACAGCAAGAAAAACAGGTTTCACTGTTCATTTGGGCTCCTGACTGTTGGTTTAAGACACACTTGATAAATTGTGAACCTGTCCATTAAATAAACTTGAAAAATCATTTAAATTATCGTAGAGATTAGAAACAATTGAACACAGAGAGAACATAAATTTAATGTTTTACTTGCACATTTTGTCATTATTGACACACACATAAAGCACCTCACTGGTTCCAGTTTCTTAAATTCAAATATTTTCCATTTTTTATTATCACTCTTTTCATGTTTTTTTGAAGACTTTATTATTATTAAGTTTACTTCATATTTACATTGACATACATACATTGATAGAAAAGAGAAGAAATATAAATCAAATATGAATATGAAAAATAAATAAATAAAACAGCAAATACAGTTTGATAAACAGAGAAGCAGGGCTGAAGCACATCAGTCATGATGATCTATGACGTACATCAACATCTGATTGTGTCCATGTTGAATCATTTTCAACAAAAATACAGAAATACACAACCAAACAAGTCATATAACAAAAGTGTAAAACCAACAGTCTTATATCAAACATTAATACAACATAAACACAAGACAAATGACTTACAAAATACAAAAGAACGCAAAGAAAAAGACTAATATAAATACAGTTACACAAGAATAAAACAGACACATTAAGAGAAACAGGAGGATTCATCATATTAAACATCATCCAACAGAATCTTAAATATTCTAGTGTTAAAACTGTTTCATGTAAGAGTCCTGAAGCTTGTTCCACCAGATCTGTGTTTATATAAGATATATATCTATATATCCATAACCTATAGATAAGTAATGTGTTCTCGTGAACAGGTGCAGTATCACATATTACATAAGTCTTAAAAGTGATGATAAATAAAATAGGAGCTTATTTATAATGCTATTATAAACGGATGTCGGGACTGACTTTTGGTCTTTCTATTAACTTGTCATTAAGCTGTTGTTAATAAAGTAAAAAAAACAAGTTTTTTTTCCGTCGCGCAGTGGATGATGGGAGCGTCAGGTGTGTGTGTGTGTATCTCTGCTGTCTCTCTGATCTTCTGTCGCCGGTTTCCTCTTTCTTGTCGCCAGACCTGTCGGTGTGACTCCTCCGGTATTAACCCGTTTAAACGTGTTTGAACCCGCTCTGACCGGTAACAGGAACGACTCCTGCAGTTACTGCGTCACTTTAAACTCAACTAAACAGCTTTTAAAGTTGTTTTTTTCCGCTTCTACCTGCCGCACACACACACACACGCACACACACACACACACACCTGCCGCTGCTCACCTGTGGTCGCCATGTCAGCGGGACAGTGATGGCAGCAGAGAGACGCTCAACGGCGGGAAACGGAACACGAACCGAAGAATAAGGAATAATAAAAAAAAGAAAGACAACATTCATCAGCAGGGACCTGAAGTCAACATGGATTCACTGGATTCAGGACTTAAATTCAGCCCGAGGCAGGTGAGTCCAACACCTGTAATAGTAACCTCAACGTGACGTCACAGCCTGTACAGGTTTGTCAGTATCACCTGAGATTAAAGATAGAAAACAAACAGAGGAAACATAAAAATAATAAAAAATAATAATAATTAATGCATAAATAATAATCCTGATCATCATCATGACCTCAGGTGTTCAAGGTTTGAGGTGGTTTTCAGTCCAGACTGTACTGGTTTCTGTTGTCTATACTGGTTTCTGTTGTCGGTTTCTACAGCACACTGAGTCAGTTGCTAATGGTTTTATACACTATATATTTTGTAATGCTTCATATATCTAATGTGTGTCTCAAGTACTGTACTTAAGTACAGTTTTGAGGTACTTGTACTTTACTTGAGTATTTCCATGTGATGCTACTTTCTACGTTTCAGAGGGAAATATTGTACTTTCTACTCCACTACATTTATTTGACAGCTTTAGTTACTTTTCAGATGAAGATTTGACACAATGGATAATATAACAAGCTTTTAAAATACAACACATTGTTAAAGATGAAACCAGTGGTTTCCAACCTTTTAGTCTTTTGACGTCTTACAAAAAGCAGTGTGTAGTCGGGGTCACATTTCACATGTCTATGAGTTGTTAACAGCTCCACCAAATAGTGATTTTTCCCTCTAAACTTCTCACATGCTTTCATTTCAATAAATGTTCAAATGATCCAATATTTCTGCAAAAATCAAAGAGTAGAGAAAAAGTCCAAAAACTGAAAACAGATTTGTGTATCAGAACTTTGTTTTTTCTTCTTTCCTCTCCCATTAATCATCTCACCACCCCTCAGATTTATCTGCTGACCCTTTGGAGGGGCCCGACCCCTAGGTTGGGAACCACTGGACTAAACTAGCTAACTGTATATAAAGTAGTGTAAACTAGCTCCACCTCCAGCAGCTACAACAGTAACATGCTGCTCTAACACTGATGCTTCACTATTAATAATCTAATGATGTCATATATAATAATATATCAGTCAGAGGGACCAAACCACTACTTTTACTGCAATACTTTAACTACATCAAGCTCATAATACTTATGTACTTTTACTGCAATACTTTAACTACATCAAGCTCATAATACTTATGTACTTTTACTGCAATACTTTAACTACATCAAGCTCATAATACTTATGTACTTTTACTGCAATACTTTAACTACATCAAGCTCATAATACTTATGTACTTTTACTGCAGTAGGATTTTTCATGCAGGACTTTTACTTGTAATGGAGTATTGTTAAACTGCTGTATTGGTAGATAACTTAATTAAAGAATCTTCCAGCACTGAGGAGCAGCAGGTGCAGAGATGAGCTCATCTGAGGTCTGAGATGGTCCAAGATCAGCCTCTCCAGGGTCCAGATGTATAAACAGCTGCAAGTTTTATTATAAGGTGGAAAAATAAGCTGAGAGACGGAATCTAAATAATAAAACAATATTTAGGTTGATAACCGGCTGCACTGATCGGGATATTTATGCGTCTACACAACAATCCATAAAATACCAAACAAAGGCGTGTTTACGAAATGGAAACTTATTCGCGTCTGTTATTGTCTTCAGATCATGTTTTACTGCCTTAAAGCCAAAAGCACAATGTTTTGAAAATGTTCCCAACAGGTAACATCACAGGTGAGCTGCTCATTAGACAGAGAGGGAAAGTTCTGAGGGAGGAAAGACAGATAAGGATTCAGCTTTCAACTCCTAATCATCGGAAGATTGAGAGAAACTCAGAGAAAGTCCAGAGAGAGATGGTGAATGACTTACAGGAAACCTGTGAAGGTGACAGATACGGGACGATTGTCACACATGCGTCTGTATGAACAAATACTGACACTGAACTTCATGCAGTATCTCTTCAGCCTGATGGGAGATGCACATTTGCAAATGTCAACTTTGTTTATTGCAATAAAACTCTGACAGATAACTTTCTCTCTGAATTCATCTTTCAATTTCCACCACAGTTTATAAACTTAATATTGATTTAATTACTTTATCATTCTTTCAATTTACACAAGAGGCATCGTTTTACTTCTCTGTTCACATGTTTTTTTTTATTTTATCCGTAGTTGTGACTCATCCTGTAATATCAGTTTCAATATGAGCTACAAACTGATCACATTTCTGATGTGTAATAATAATGATGATGATGATGATGATGATGATGATGGTTTACAGACCATGTGATGTATTAATGCTGTTGGAGAACACTGCACTTCCTCTCTCCTGTTAGTTTCACTGACAGGTGGAGCAGGCAGCATGTCCATAACTTCTGATTAAAACTGCTGATTAAAGTCGTGTTTAAATATATTTTTGGATAAGTGTGGGAGTGGAGTTCAGGCTTGTCTGTGTGAGCCTGGATCCCACAATGAGTGAGATTTATAAAACAGAGCAATGTGTACACACGGCTTTATGAATCAGATGAAAAGAATGTGCCTGCATATTTCTGGCTTTGTGCGCACACACACACACACACACACACACACACACACACACACACACACACACACACACACACACACACACACACACACACACAGTTTTATGCATCTGTGCTCCTGGTGTGTTGAAAATGTAAAAAACAAGTCATTGTTTTAGCCGCTAGCTGTTAGCATTGAGGCTATTTGTTGACTGAACTCATGCTGTCAGGTTTGACCTCTGACCTAAAGGAACTGCTGACTGGCTCGTCGGCCGGTTTCTGAGTTGTTGGGAGTTGTTTCGTCTTTCCAGAGAAACCCGGTTCTGACAGTTTGACGTCACGCAGCAGGGGAGGTGCGGATCAGGTCTGTTGTTGTTGTTGTTGGAGGCAGGACACAACATGCTGACGCGCCGCGCGGCGAATCAGCAGCACTAAAAGCATTCCTGTCAACTTTCACTTTCACACAGTTTGACAGGTTCACACAGACTGAGCTGCCTGTTCTCCACAAATCACTCATTAAAACATGAAACAAAAGAAACCAAAGTTCTCAAGTGTTAAATGTCTAAACACACAACAGAGGAACGTTTGAATGAAACTCAGTTTAAAACTGGTATCAGATGAAAGAACCAGAAAACAGATCTGACCAGAATGACGAGACTGAGTCATTACTAAAGCATGAGGCCGTGCAGAGGTAGAGCTGCAACCATTCATTGATTGTTGATCGACAGAAAATTAATGTTTTAATTATCGAACAATTAATCATTTTTAACTAAAAATGTCAAACGTTGCTGGTTCCAGCTTCTCCAGTGTGATTTCCTGCTTTTCTCTGTTTTATATCTTTGAAATTCAGGCTGCAGATAATAATTATTTTGTCGATGTCGATTATTTTCTTGATTAATCAATCAGATATTTGTTCAAAAAATGGTGACAAATGTCGATCACTGTTCTCTGAAACAAGATGCAACCGCAAAAATAACAAAGATTATTTTTTTTACTGACATAGAAAATTAAAGAAACCAGAAAATATTCACATTTTTATTCACATGTCGATTGATTAATCAACTAATCATTACAGCTCTAACAAAATAATGTATTAATGTAGTCATGCATCATCATGACATTAAAATAAGTTGTTTCTTCTGTACAATCAGAGATTTCCTGGAGCAGCATGTAGTGGAAGTTTAAAGGGCTGTTTCACTCAAATTAGCAAAGAAAAGTTCTGCTAAAGATAATTATATAAACCGAAGGAATAGTCCCGATAAAAACTGCTGATCTGTCAGCGTTTTGTTTCCTCTCATCCAAGTGTTGATGTTTCCACAGTCGACAGAGTCACTGAGTGTTTCTTGACTCTGATCATCTGCTCTCTCTCTCTGCAGGACATCGACTGGGACACGACGCTTCAGTTCCTGCCGGCCTCAGACTCCAAACAGCTGGAGAAGAAATCCGGCCGCCGGAAGAAGCTGTGGATCGGAGTCGGCCTGCTGCTGTCGGCCGCCGCTCTGGCTCTGCTGACCGGACTGCTGGTCTGGCACTTCCACTGTGAGATCATTTTAACATTTATACAACAAAAGGGGAAACAGACATCATGTGATCAGATTTCACATGTCTGCAGGCTGCCTCCAGTCTCACCACATAGCAGAGCCTGGTGATAACAGTAACTGTAGATGAACATGATGCTGCAGGCAAACAATAGACTGATATGAAGGTTTTTACTTATGCTGGTGAGACAAATAGAAAGTTTTAGTAAACGTTGCAGCCAGAAACTGTTAGCAGGTGATATGTTTCATTGTTTTGTCTCTGTACTTCATCACATCCAGACCTTCTCTGCCTTTAACGGGGAAGAGCAGCAGAGGAGGACGGACAAACATGATCCCAAATGAACATTAAAGCTGTTTTTGCTGTAATCATTCCTCCTGTTCATACTGACCATTAGAAGATCCCTTCATAATGACCTTACAATGGAAGTGATGGAGGACAAAATCCACAGTCCTCCTTCTGTGCAAAAATGTATTTAAAAGTTTATCTGAAGCTAATATGAAGCTTCAGCGTCAAGTAGATATCTTTCAACGTTACAGTCTTTTTAGTGCCAAAGTCTTCGCTGTAACATGTCCGTGTGTCTTCAGTGCGTAGGGACGTCAGAGTGAAGAGAGTCTACATCGGCTCGATGGGAATCAATAACCAGCACTTCATGGCGGCGTATGAAGACCCGAACAGTCCTCAGTTCTCTAACTTGGCCTCTCTGGTCAGGCAGCAGGTGAGACGTCACACCTGAGCTGTAACGTTTCTTCCTCTGCTTTGTGTTCGTCGAGGTGATTGTTGTGACGCTGGACAGATTTTAATTTGTGACCTTTTTATCTTTCAGCTGAAACTCATGTACTCCAAAAACTCAGTGCTGCAAAAATACTTCACAGGCTCCACAGTTCAGGCCTTCAGGTACGAATCCATCAACATGAACATCATTCATTTAAACAGTAAATAAACACTAAATCCTGTTTTGTTTAGCTGGTAAATTACATGTAATTACTGTAGGAAGTGTACTGAAACAACTGGAATTAATCAGAGTATAAAAGTTCATTAGCACGCAGCTTTTATGTGTTTTTTCATGCTGGATGTGCCGCTGGTTATTATTGAAGTAGCAGCTTTAAACGAGAGTTGACATCAGTTATTGGAACTGTATCCTGCTGTTACGCTGCTGGAAGCTTCTGATGTGAAATATCTGCAGAAAGATCAGAAAACAGGAACTTTCTCACTAAAATATGATCCAATATAAAAAAAAGGATTAGAAACAAAGACCTGCCTCTAATATAAACCTGTTTCAAATAAAGGTCTGGTTCTTTCTGCACTATTTGAAGATTACTGTGTAGAACATTGAGTAAAACATCCTCGTCTGACTGTGTTTCTGCTGCTGCAGTGAGGGAGACAGCGGCGACAACGTGGTGGCTTACTACCAGTCAGAGTTCGACCTCCCAGTCCCTCAGCAGGCTTCACTGGACGAAGCCATCGAGTCTCTGGAGGCGCCGGCAGGAAGTCAGCAGGGTCGACAGGGACGCCTGCTGCTGAAACCCACCGACGCTCTCAACGTCAACAACATCCTCTCACGAGGTTTGACAGCCCAGTGACTCAACATCCACTACAGGACAGAAGTAGTTTTATTGATAAAATGTCAGAAATTAGTGAAAAAAGCCCGTGATCATTTCGTAAAGTCAAAGATGACGTCTTTAAATGTTTTATTGTGTCTGATAACAATCAAAAAAAAACCCAGAGATCATCAGTTTGCAGTGACGAAGATATAAATAAAAGCATTAAATCATCACATCATAGAAACTGAAACCAGGAGATTTTTTGGCATATTAGCTTAAAGAATAATTAAATAGTTTTAGAGCTACAACTAGCCATTATTTTCATTATCGATCTGTTGATTATTTTCTTGATTAATCGATTAGTTGTTTTGTCCATTAAATGTCAGAAAAATGTTGATCAGTGTTTCCCAAAACACTAATCTGACGTCTTCAGATGTTTTGTTTTGTCCACAAGTCAAAGATGTTCAGTTTACTGTCACAGAGACTAAAGAAACCAGAAAATATTCATATTTAAGAAGCTGAATCAGAGAATTTGGACATTTGTTTTTCTTAAAAAATGACTCAAAACAATTAATTGATTATCAAAAATAGTTGGCGATTAATTTAATAGTCGGCAACTAATCGATTAGGTGAAATGTTTAAAATATAAGTTTTGTCCATCTTTTCTATCAATGATAATAAAATGATGCTCTCCAGGTTCAGTGAAGACGGTGACGTCATTACAAACAAGAAACAGACAATAAAACAGGAAACAAACATCCAGGACTCTGTTGTTGTGATGTCACGATGATCTCAGGTCTCATAATTAACAGACATGATGGACAAAACTATGAAATAACATCCATGTTGTAATAAACCGTTTTAAGTACCTTCTCTTACTGAGTAATGATCAGTGAGGCTGAGAAACTGCTGCTCTGTCGTGTTTTTAGCTTTCAAAGCTAAAATATAATGTTGTAATTCACTGGTGATTTTAGCAGCTGTTCAATTTAAAAGGTGAACTAAAGCTGGTTTAGACAATGTGTGGCAGTATAAATCTATTCAATCTGTCAGAATGATGTCATTCTTCTCTAAGACACAAGAATAAATGTCTCCCAGTGTTCAGACCATCAGTGGCCAGTAGATGGCAGCGTCACATCATCCAACATCTGTCTCTCATAATCTCACCAGAGAAGAAATATTTGAACTATATGATGACTTGTTATCATATAGTTACTGTGAAAGAGTGAAAATGCAACTTTTGAGCAAAACTGTGCAGTTTAGTTGAGTTTAAATAAACATTTTTTTTTTTCCGTTTATGTTTCTGCTCACAGCTATAGATCCACGCATGATGAGGACTACATTAGTTGGTAAGAATTTAACTCTTATTGATGAGAGTTAGATGTTTTTTCTTTTTGGGAATTCTTGAAAAGAATTGTATCAAGTCCTCTCTACCTTTAAAGTTGTAACTGTATTGAAATTTTACTCTTTTTATCAGGTGGTATCACACAGAATGTATCTTAACACAGTTTGTTTGAAAGTATTTTGGCAGTTTGATGAAATATTCCACAAGGCTCCAAAACTTATCTTGAAAAACAAATTTTAAAACAGATGTGTGTCGATAAAAAAGCTCGTTCTCTGTTTTAATGTTGTGCTGTGAGTTATTGTAATAGTTGACACCTGATTTATTGTATTTTCAGTGAAGAAGTCTTTCAACATCCACGTCAGTAAAGCTGGAATCGTCCAGTCTCCGGGGTTCCCAGACTCTTCGTACCCGCCCAACGTCTACCTGCAGTGGCGGCTGCGGGCCGACCCCGGCCACCGAGTCCAGCTGGACTTCCACACTCTGATCCTGGAGGACGACTGTCAGCAGGACTTCATCAAGATCTACGACACCCTGGCTCCCATAGAGCACCGCGCCCTGACAGAGTGAGACACACACACACACAGACTCGTTTTTAATGGAAACAGTGGATTGTCCAAGTAGTGAATCAAAGCATCTCATATTAAATAATTCAAAGAGAGAACTCAAAATGAAGCTTTAAATATGTTAACAGCGCAAAAAGCATTAATAAATATACAGATATATCTGCAATAAAGCAAAGTCCCGGAGCCATCAACGCAGAGTAGTCCTGAATATTCATATCTGCAGTCAGAAAACAGCAGCCTGAGCGACGACGCCAACACAGTCTGAATATACATTTGAATATCAGAGAGATGAAGATCAACCATCACCATAAAAACACATTAACAAACATCAGATTGTGCAGCTATCAGCTGATCCAGCTGCTTCAGTTAAAAGTGACTCACCAGTTTGTCTTGATGCCTGAAAAGTAACTAAAGCTGTTCAATAGTTGTAGTGGAGTAGAAAGTAGAATTTTGAAGCACTTGTTAGTTATTTACTGCTCCCAGCAGTCACAGGGACTGACGGTGTTGCGTTTGTGTCTCTCAGACAGTGTGGGTATCCCCATGGCTCCCTGTCCTTCCTGTCCTCTCGGAACGTCATGTTGCTGACTCTGGTCACCAGCGAGGAGAAGAACTTCCCCGGCTTCAGAGCCAACTACTCCCAGATCCCTCTGACCGAACCGAGTACGACAGAAAATACTCTCAGAACAGTAACAGTTCTTCGTCAGATGCATCCCTCTATAACATCAGTCTAAAAATGCACATAATGCTGAACTGCTGTTTGATAATTTTACTTGTTTTAAACTTAAAGTTATGTGTCATGATTTCACTTCTTTTCAGTCAGAGCTGAAAATATTAGTTAATGAATTGATTAGTTGATAGAAAATTAATCTACATTTATTTTTTATTAATTTCGAGATTGTTACTTGTTATTTTTCAAGTAAAAAATTCCCCAAATTTCCCAGTTTCTCTCTTTCTCTCTTTTCTTTGTCTGATGTTTGAGGAAACTGAATAATTTGGGGTTTTTGATTCTTGATGAGACGAGACAAAATATCTGAAGACATCTCAGTGGGCTTCTGGGAACTGTGATGAACATTTGTCACCATTTTCTGGCAATTTATAACCCAATGATTGATTGATTCATCAAATGATTTGATTTTTATTGAAAACAGGTAATAATAATAATTAAAAAAATTAACCTATTTGCAGGCGTGTTCAATTCAGCACTGCAACTAATAATTATTTTCATTATCAATTAATTTGTTTATTATTTTCTCAATTAATCAATTCATTTCATCTATAAAATGTCAGAAAATGGTGAAAAATTTCTGTTTCCCAAAACTCAGGATGACGTCTTCAAATGTCCACAATCCAAAAACATTCAGTTAACTGTCAGAGACGACTGAAGAAACCAGAAAATAAACTGGAATCAGAGAATTTAGGCAAATTTTTTTTAAAGAAAAACAAACAAACAACCCCTATTTTCTATCAAAGTATCTGCTGAATAATTTTCTGTCAATCGAATAATCGATTAATTGACTGATTGTTGCAGCTCTAGTTCATTTGTTTAAAAAGTGAAAGTAAGATTTAAAATATGAAATGATGATTGTGATTTTTCTGACTTTGCATTAAGTTTCATAATATTTATTCATCTTAGTCTCTTTTTCTGAGGTTACGTCTCCAGTTTCAGGGATCATTTTAGCATCGGAGGGAGATTAGTGGAACCTCTCTACTATCAGCTTCATGTGATGTTAATAATCGGTTAATGGAGGCTGACTCGAGTGTGAACTGTCTGTCTTGTTGTTCAGAGTGTGGAGGTAAACTGACGGGAGATAAAGGCATCTTCTCCTCACCTTTCTTCCCCTCCAACTATCCTCCAAGAACCTCGTGTGTCTGGGACATCCAGGTCGGTCTCTTCAAATATAAACACTCTCAGTTCTCTCAGGTTGATCATGTGATCTGTGATCTGCTAAACGATACAGTAACAACTCATTAAATGTTTCACATTATTAACCATTCATTCTACTTTAAGCTACAAGTTGACCTGTTTGGTTACTTGATGAGATTTTATCTTTTTATCCTTCAGAACTTTATTCAGGACGCAGACAAAACACATTCAGAAAAGGAAGGAAGTGAAGATGTCAGAGATAATATCAGAACAGTTTAAACAGTAGTAAAAAACACACATTATATACATGTTGTTGAGTTTATTTTTTACAAGAAATAAAGCAGAAATTAACCTTATTGCATTTGCTCCCATGAATATTGAACTTAGCCAAAATAATAATGAAGTTGATAATAACGTCGTGTTTGGACTCATTTATATCGCAGACATGACTGCTTTTTGGGCAGAAAATATTTTAAATGTAACGATTGTTAATAAAACAGAATTCAAACAAGATTCAATGAGAAAAGGAAAAAAGAGGCTAAGCAATCAAAAGTTTGTCCTTATAGATCAATTATCCAACTTAACTGATTGTAGCAGAGAACCAGAGGTGTTACTGAACAACTGACACCGTTTTACTGAAAATATGATCTAAATGTTGTGACAGACTCGATCCATCCTTTCCAGCATTTGTCAAAACTGTCTTTACTCTTAAAGCAAATGTCGATCTCTCCATCACAGAAACCAGGATGATTTTTAACCTGATTTTTAAAACTGCTGACCATTTTATTTAAAAAATATATTTAGAAATGTTGGAAATATGGTTCTTAGATTACACAGTTGATTTAAAATATGAATTTACTATCATCAACAGAAAACAGGCACCAGGTCGACTAATTAATGTAAACAAACACAGTGTTTCTCAGTGGGAAATCACTTTACATCTTTAAAAAACGCCTGAATTTGCACATTATTCCGTTAAATTTCATAAAAACTCAGATCAGTGATATATATTCATAATTATCTTTTGTCTTTGTTTTTTTGTCTTTTTCAGGTCCCGAAGGAAAAGTTTGTCAAAGTTCAGTTCAAGAAATTCTCCCTGGGACAAAACAGTAACAAATGTCTGAAGGATCATGTTGACATCAACGGTCAGAGGTCAGTCTGCAGTTCTGTTTGCTCTTGGTTTTAATACCTTCTGATTCTTCTCTTTCATTCGTGGTCAGACTTGAATACTGACGGTTTGAGACTGAAGTGACTGTGGTGAGTTAATGACATGTGACTCAAATATGATAATTCAGTTAGATATCATCACATATTCAGTGACTTGAAGCACAATGAAAGTGGTTCAAATATGACTGCAGCTGCAGGGATACGATAAACTTGAACGTGGCGTCAGACAGTTATGATCTTAATGGATCACTGACTCACTGAGACGGGACCAAATCATTGTTTTTTAAGTCACAAGTTAGTGTCAAGTCTTATTGAGTCAAATCCCAAGTCAAGCAACATGTCACAAGTCAAGTCCCAAAGCAACACCAACAAGTTTCAAGTCAAACCCTTAATGAATCTCTGACTCACAGCGACGGTACAGAGTCGTAGTTCTGAGAATCAGACGTAAGTTTGAAGTCTTGGCTATGAAGCCACGAGTCAACTCATGACTGGTCTTGTCCCTGGTCAAGACCAGGAAGTCCCAGAACAGTTCACAAGTCAAGACAAACAAGTTCCTAGTCAAGACAGGCAAGTCCATAGTCAAGAGTACAATGCCCATGTCAGCAACAAGAACTTTCAAGTCAGACTTGTTTCAAGACAAACAAGTCTTGTAATAATTTTGGTATGACCATGGTGACTCAGATCAGTCCTCCATGACTCTGACACAAACCCAATGGCTTAGAAAAGTCCTCAGAGACTCGGACGAGCGCACCGTGTCACTGACAGAGCTCATTCAGTTCGACTTGACCTTAATACTTAAAGGGTTAAGAATGATCAAAGAAGTGAACCCTGTCTTGCATATAAAGATGGACGTAGTGAGGTGTGATGTCACTCATTGGTTTGCATTGGAGCCAGTTTGAAGCCAAGAGTTGCAACTAATGGTTGGTGCCATCTTTTCCATTTGGAGTCAGGACCTTCCAGACAAGGAGTTTGGGGTGTTGCCTTTCATGCTTTGGAAACACGCCCCACTACCTCAGATCCGAGCTAATGCTAGCTTACTGGGAACACCGAGCGCTGCACACTTGGGCTAACGTTAGCTACTTTAGCTAAACTGTGCTAACAGGGCAGGTATCATAATGAAGTAACATTAAATTTAGTGAAATATTGCAACAATAATCTGATTCAGTGTGAGTCCTGGAGCCAGGGAGAGCAGCAGGTGAGCCAACCGTCAATCACAGCTGTCAATCAAGACCCACACAGCAGACATCAAAGCTACTATAAGTCTTCAAATCTTATTAACGGAGCAATAATTCCCAAAATGACCAATATCACACTTATTAGAGGACCTGAATTTAGAGAGACCATAATGACTCACTGAAA
Source organism: Thunnus maccoyii (assembly GCF_910596095.1). NCBI lineage: Eukaryota > Metazoa > Chordata > Actinopteri > Scombriformes > Scombridae > Thunnus > Thunnus maccoyii. Next base: position 33,162,193 of record NC_056536.1, read on the forward strand.
ACAATGATTGTCTTAATATTTCTAGACAGAAGTTGAGGCTTTTGGAATGAGAATCTGTTGGAGCAGCTAGAGGCTGTCAGTGGTACTTTAAGATATTTCAGCCTCAAGACGTGGGAGCTGCTGGTTGGTGAACCCATCGACTTGGACATGATAATGTTGAATGATGATGACCTGAAATGACCTGAAAGAGACCAGAGAGACAAGCTTGAGTACTAAATACATGAGAATTGTGACTTTTTCATTTATGAAACTGACACACTACTACGTATGAATCTCATTTTCTGATCATGATTTTAGATTTAACTTTTTAAGTTAAGACTGCAGGTTTAGTGACTTGTCTACAGTTGGTTGGTACAGTAACGATGCTGCTCTTAAGGTCAATGTTTATTGTTCTGTATCAATCAATAGAACCACTCTGTGTGACTGTATTACCGTCCTGTCTCTCTGTCTTCTAGACTTTGCGGCAGTAAGCCAGAAAGCACCGTGGTCACCACTAGAAGCAACATGATCACCGTCAGATTCAACTCGGACTCGTCTTACGTTGATCAAGGTTTCATCGCCGAGTACGAAGCCTTTGTCCCAAATAACCGTAAGACCTCTTTATTATCCTTTTCACAGTCGTTGGTGTGTTTTAACCCGATAACTACACACTGTGGCTACTTTCTAAAGCATGCCATCAGTTTTTAGTTTGAATTTGCTTCCGTCATTACAAATGGTAAAGCGCATTTTGTGTGAAGTGTCTGACTGTTTGTCATGTCATTGATCAGCTTGTCCGGGACAGTTCCAGTGCACCAACAACCTGTGCATCAACAAGACTCTGCAGTGTGACGGCTGGAACGACTGTGGAGACGGCACCGACGAGGACAACTGCAGTGAGTCCAAAACACTGACTGTCAATGCATATTTGCACCAGATTAACCCAGATTTACTTCAGATGCTAATGAATCTCTTACCAAAGCTTTAATCTCTCCTCACTCTTTTTCATTAGCAAACATCAATAGAAAACAGCTTTTAGATCAGTTGTAGATAATTAATGCTAATGAAATAGAGTCAGTGTGTTGTCTGGTTGATGTGTCTCTGCAGCAGCTGTCTGTATTCACACAAAGATTGTTTGTGAGTTAAGACGCATCACTCTGTAACATCGCTGTAGGACTACCACTAGACTGTGTGTCACTGTAGGGGGCGTTTCCATCTGACCAACCTTGAAAAGAATGCAGATGGCGTCGTCGCCCTTTAAACTTTGATTCAGATCAGATCAACATGTGAATCTCATCAGCTTCATAGTTGTGAATCAGCAGCTGCAGCTGTTAACTCAACGTACATTTCATATATGATGCTGCTCGGCTCATTTTCAGCTCCTCGACATTAAAAACTGTCGAGATTCTTCTTCTCAGACAACAAAAGCTGATCAGACATCTTTGAGTTATTTTAGATTTTAGTTACTGCAAAAGTTAAACCTGATAAGATTCAATATGTGGGTTTTAATTTGATGAATTACAGTTGAACCATATCCTTTTTGTCTCAAATTGGTCCCAATGTCAGTGACAAAAAAGGGAACCACACATGACTAAAGTTCCTAAAATCACATTTATTATCAACTTAAAATTTATATAATGTTAGTGATGAGTGTGGTGTGTGATGCATACAAACAAAACCTTAACTGGAGGAAGAGGAGAGAGAGGTTAACAAGCCACTTAAATAGACTGAGTCTTAAAATACTCAGCTGTAGAGTCGTTTCCTGATGTCATCTCCAACTCTTCCTATTAGCTCCTGAGCCAGGAAGCCAAACCACTCTCACAAGAAGAAGGCAGAAGGCGAGAGGGACGTCACACTATACAGAAAACAAAATATATATATATAACATTTCATTTTTTCACCCTGAAAATAGTAGTTTCTGAAATCACATCTAGAAATGTGCCAGAAATACTCATCAGAGTACCGAATGTGGATTAATCCGCCGCTGAAAATAGTTCCCAACAAATGCAATTTCTTCCTGTTTGATTAAAGCTACAGTGACCAGCTGTTTAAGGAAATGACTGAGCCTTTTTTAAACCTGAAACTATATATTTGTGAGCTGTTTTTCAAGATTTACGTCTTCAGAAGGACCTCAGAGACACAGGCAGAGTACAGAAGTCAGAAAATATTATAACATGTTCTTCTTCATATTTCCTCTCAGAGTGTGAAGCGTCTCAGATGAGGTGTAAGAACAGCCGCTGTAAACCCAAGTTCTGGCAGTGTGACGGGTTTGACGACTGCGGAGACAACACAGACGAGGAAAACTGTGGTGAGTCAGACTGAACTGAACTTACAGAAGCAAAGACCAAACACCTCAGACCGCTGAATACAGAGCTGAGTTTATTAAAAGATAAGGTTATAAACTGTTCCATAAGTGAAGATCTCACTGTTGTTTCAATTCTCTTCCTTTTATAGGAAAATGCAAACCGGGACAGTTTTCCTGCAGAACCGGACGCTGCATCCCTGAGAATCTGAGGTGTAACGGGAGAGACGACTGCTCCGATGGATCTGATGAGTCTAAATGTGAAAAATGTAAGAAACAAACGCTGAACCTTCATGTCACTGACACTCGTTTATATAAAATAGACACACACAAACACACTAACACACACAAACACGTGTAAGCACTGACGTTGTGTCTCTCCCGTCGTTCAGCTCTGGTGCTGCAGCAGTGTTCTGAGTTCACCTTCCGCTGCAAGAACGGACGCTGCATCAGCAAACTGAACCCGGAGTGTGACGGAGAGCAGGACTGTGAGGACGGCTCCGATGAGGAAGACTGCGGTACGTTTGACACACACAACAAAAGATATCGTTTAATATCAAACACATTTGAAAGTGTACAGACACAGATTTATAAGAGCAGAACCAGATTCACCTCATTGGCTCCCAGTCTGTCTTAGAGTGGATTTTAAAACTGTAATCACTTTTAAAGCATGTAGAGGGTTAACTCCTAGATATATAACTGACCCTCTATGAGCCTGGATGCAACCTGAGACCCTCCGGTGGGTCATTCCTCAGTCAAACCTTAAAACTAAAGGTGACGGGGCCTTTTCTGTCCGGGCCCCTCAGGTGTGCAACAACCTGTCAGAAGAGATCAGGGACGTGAACACATTGTCTTCTTTTAAGTCACTTTTAAAAACTCACTATTTTAGACTTGCTTTTTATTTGTTTTACAATTTGTTTTATTATCTTTTGTTGTATTTTATCATTTTAATTTTATCTATTACTTATCGTTTAACTGTGTTTTGTAATTTTATGTAAAGCACTTCATAACTTATTATTATTATTATTATTATTATTATTATTGTTATTATTATTGTTATTATTATTGATGACTCAAACAAGGTCACACAAACCCTCTTTCAGGCTCAAAACATCTGTTAGGCTCATGATTCTGTTCTGCAAGCTCTCAAATGTCGTCCTGTAGACTGAACAGAAACCAGAATGTGTTTATTGTCTTTTGTCATCTATAAACTTCCATACAAACACACCGCTGGCTGCTCTGTGGTGTCAGCGGTAATAAGTGTGTGTGGTTTATATCACTAACTGTGCATTATCATGGTGTGTTTTCAGAGTGCGGGACGAGGCCGTACCGGAGCTCTCGTATCGTTGGCGGTCAGGCGTCCCGGGAGGGCGAGTGGCCGTGGCAGGTCAGCCTCCACATCAGGGGCAAAGGTCACGTGTGTGGGGCGTCCGTGTTGAGCCGCCGCTGGCTGCTGACCGCCGCCCACTGCGTCCAGGACAACGGACCAGACAAGTAGGAGCTCCTTCCTCTGAGCTGATAGAGAAGAGAGAAATTCATCAGACCAACCTGTTACATAAACAAACTCTTTCTACACTGTCAGTAACGAGTGTGAACACTAATTCAAAATGATTCACACACATAAAACAAAAATGTTGCAATTTGCTTGGAATCATTCATTTTAACAAGATAATTAATTTAAACAAAACCATGTAAATTGGCAACATGATGTGATCATGAAAGTCGATAAATGATGAAACATAATCATCGCCAAGTCGTGGTGAAAACTGCGTCTATTCAGCACTTCAGGATAAATGTATGAATGTGACTTTTCATAAAAAAGCTCTGAAATAATCAATCTGGCAAACCAAAGTGAAAGAACACAGATGTTATTTGTGTAAATGCAATTTTGTGTTCATCTTCAGAAGGCTTCACTTAACACTGAGGGATGGACATGCAGCTTATTGTCGGTAGTAATATTGACTATCTGCCAACACAGACTCTGATCTCCTACTTATATTTACCTAAATGGTGATTAAATATATATCTGACATGTAATAACAGCTGTAGCTACCAAATGGGGAAGGTCCTGATTCAAAAATATTAAGTTTATAAGATTAAATAATGGATCTGATCTGAAGGGAAGTTGAAGTGGAGAATGTGACTCCTGATCCTCTACAGAGAAGACGTCTCACTCTGTTGGAGTTATTGTGACTACAGAAACACTTTGGTCAAGTACAGACACACAAACCGACAACAGACGAGTTTCATTTTGTCATCAAGTTACGAACAGAACGAAGGTTTTTGCGATTTTAACTGCTGAAAGTGACGCTCGGTGAACACGAGAAGCTGCTAGCTGAAGCTTTCCTACACTCAGCTTTGCTAATGATTATTAGCGTCAGAGCTCAGCGGATCCGTACACTTTGCCAACCTCAGTGTCTGAACTGAGAGTCAAACAAATTCTAAATACATTTTCACATTCACACACTAACTTTCACTTGCAAATCGTGTGTTCAGAGTTTAGAGTAACTTGTGATTCTCCATTTCATTTCATTACAAACAGACTAGTTTTGATCAAGTGAGGAAGTCTGATTACTTGTTCTGTGCGTTCATCATGATTTCTGACATTATAGAAAGAGTAATGATTTATTGTCAATTGATCAATGAAAACAGTATTAGGCAGGTCAGGTAGTAAAATAAGAAGGACATAAAAGATTACAGAAAAAAATATTTATTCATACAGATATACACTAATTTTTCAACTGCTATGAATTAAAACCAACGACATCTGCCTTCTAACACCAAACAGGAAGTTACAAACTTTTATAGCTACCTTTCAAAATACATTTTGGGTAGAATATTCCTTTAATAATACTTAAAGCATAAAGTGGTTACTATTACTGACTCTGCATGTATATAAGAGCTTTAAATATTCAAGACTGAACTCACATTTTCTAATAATAGAAGTCTATAATATAGTAAAGTTATTCTGTTACTTCCTGCAGATGTGACCTCTGACCTCTCGAGTGTTGTGTTGTCACAGGTACTCCCGGGCTGACCAGTGGCAGGCCTTGCTGGGGCTGCACGTGCAGAGTCAGACCAACGAGTGGACGGTGAGGAGGAACCTGAAGCGGATCATCGCCCACCCGAACTACAACCCGCTGACCTACGACAACGACATCGCCCTGATGGAGCTGGACTCTGATGTCACCCTCAACCAGAACGTCTGGCCCATCTGCCTGCCCTCCCCCACATACGACTTCCCAGCAGGCCGAGAGGCGTGGATCACCGGCTGGGGAGCCACCAGAGAGGGAGGTGGGTTAAAAACACACCTTTGATTTTTCTCAAAGAGAATTATCCAGTGATGGAAAGTAACATTAAGTACATTCACTCAAGTACTGTACTTTAGTACAGTTTTGAGGTACTTGTACTTTACTTGAGTATTTCCATGTGATGCTGCTTTATACTTAAAGATGAAACCAGTGGTTTACAACCGTTTTGGCTTTTGACGTCTTACAAAAAGCAGTGTGTAGTCGGGGTCACATTTCACATGTCTATGAGTTGTTAACAGCTCCACCAAATAGTGATTTTTCCCTCTAAACTTCTCACATGCTTTCATTTCAATAAATGTTCAAATGATCCAATATTTCAGCAAAAATCAAAGATTAGAGAAAAAGTCCAAAAACTGAAAACAGTTTTTTGTATCAGAACTTTGTTTTTTCTTCTTTCCTCTCCCATTAATCATCTCACCACCCCTCAGATTTATCTGCTGACCCTTTGGAGGGGCCCGACCCCTAGGTTGGGAACCACTGGACAAAACTAGCTAACTGTAGATAAAGTAGTTGAAACTAGCTCCACCTCCAGCACCTCCAGTTTTTACTCTCTACCAACTCCTGAGGGAAATATCTGGCTCTTTAGCTGCCAAATGCTCCACTATGTTCACCAGCTAGTCTACAGCTAACTGTGTCTGTTTGCTGTTTGGTGCTGAGCAGGTCGTGTACAGTGACTCTTTACAGCTTTTTCTCTGAAAACTACGCTATGAGACGCTGAGAGTGAAGCAGAACAGTAAAGTTGCAGCCGGACAGATAAACAATGAGCTGAAACTCACTATAAAACTCCGTAAAGCCGAGAGGAGCTGCAGAGTCACTGATAATTCTCTGAAGGTTCATCACTACGAGCCACGATCAACACATTACACACATAGATCAGACTGTGGAGTTATAGATGTAAATATTAGAGCCACCTTAAACTAGAGGAACATTTTCATACATGTGATTCCTGTGTGCTTTGATGCATGACTGGCAGGGATTTTGTATGACTTTAAATGTAATTAAACAGGATCAATTTTAAATCTCATGTTCTTAAAATGTATGAAGCTGCAACAATTAGTTGATTAATCAAGAGACACTTTATCGATTCATCAAAAATTAATTTTTGGTCCAGTATGCAACTTACACAAGTGTGATATGGAAACTTGAAGCCTCCAGTGCATAAACACTAAGGATAGACTTTACAGTGAAGGAGGAGACATCTGGTGCCCAGCAGGGAAAAAATATTGACATATTGAGGAGAAGTAGGAGATGATGTTTGAAGAGTTTCAAACCAGGTGATTGGACTTTTTTGTGGAAAAAAAAACTTATCAGACACAAATTTCAGACAAAGCTTTCTTCACCTTGTCTGTCAGGCGTAGCTGCGACGATCCTGCAGAAGGCGGAGGTTCGGATCGTCAACAGCACGGTGTGTAAGAGTCTGATGAGTGATGTCACTGACAGGATGCTGTGTGCCGGAGTCCTCAAAGGAGGCGTGGACGCCTGTCAGGTAACACAAGTTATTAACACACAACAGACATGTGAGATAATAGCAGCGATAACAGTCTCCAACAAAAGCACTATTTCCTTCTGTTTGTTTGTTAAAAACTGCAGTTTACAGTTTTTTTTAGGAAATTACTGAAACATGAAACTATTTATGTGTGAGGAACTTTTAAAGTTTTATGTACTTTACACTAATTATACATCCCAAGATACAGTATGTAACAATGCAGTGAAGAATAGTATAAAACCATTTGTAGTCAATTTAAAAAAAAAAAAAAAGTAATGTTTACTGCTCCTTTCAGGGGCATCTGTTTTATTTTAAGTGTATTTTTGTGGGCCAGCAGTGTTAACATTGTAATAATAATAATAATAATGATAATAATAATAAACTTTATTTACTGTGTAAAACATCCAAAGCACAAAATACAGTTTGAAGTGCTTAACAAATAAAAAATAAAGTAATAAAGAGAAGAAGTTTAAACAACAATTAAAATATTGAAATATATTCACAAAGAGGAAAAGAGTAAAATAAACAGAAAATCAAATGAAAGTAAAACAGCAGTGATGAATATGTATATATAACAGCAATTTATAACAACTTTCAGTTGTAATCATGTAAAATTGAGCTTTAGTGAACATAATGAAGACATGACAGTAGATAAAATCATAAAATTCTTTAAGTTTTTCACTGGAAGGTTACAGGAGTGTAATTCAGATCAAGTGTGAAACTCTCCTCTCTGACTCTCAGGGCGACTCCGGCGGGCCGCTGTCCGTCACCGGCCCTAATGGACGGGTCTTCCTGGCCGGCGTGGTGAGCTGGGGCGACGGCTGTGCTCGCAGGAACAAACCCGGCGTCTACACCCGGATTACCAAATACCGCAGCTGGATAAAGGAGAACAGCGGCGTATAGCAGCACAGCAGCTGACGAGCTCTCTGGATATTTATAACTGGAGGTGAACGTGGGCTGTGATAGTTTTTATTTTTCTATTGAAGTCTGTTTTCAGGCCAAAATATGACATTAATATTCACAGCAGAATCTGTGAATTATACATTCTTTTTTAAGGTTTTTTTTTTTAAGTTTATAAAGTCATGTTTTTGGTGTCTGTGGATCAAAATGTTACAAAGCAGAAGCTGAGAGCGGCTGTCAGCGCTAATGTTTCTTTAGCTCCATGAAACAGATCATCGTTCACTTAGTCATTTTGTTTTACATTAGTCATTTTAATTTCTGCTCTGCACTGGGACACATTTCTATCTTCTGAGTTAAAGAGATGAATGACACCACAGCAGCTCATTATCTTGAGATTATTACTACTTAAAGTCCTCATTAGCAGATTTAAAGCTTCTTTATAATTTACAGAGAAAACAAGTTGCACTTTACGCTAACATTTTTAGTTTTGTGTCCCCCCTAATTGCTATCCATAGAAAAATACTAGTTAAAAATGGAAAGATCAAAAAAGTAGAGACAGAAATATAAAAATAGTGGTACCACTTTCCGATACGTCACCTGGTGTAAAGGCTTTATGATCAGTCACACCAACAGTAGATTCAGTCTCAAGGCTGAAGTAAATCTGTGCAAATCTGAGCCGTATTATTTATTAAGTTAATGGCTGACTTTGTAGAGAGTGGTACCAAATCAATGAAAACAAAACTGTACAGTGTTTGATGTTTTGAATGTGTGTCAGATAATGAATGTTAATGATTATGAAGATTTTAAATAACAGGGCTAATAAAATATTAGCAACCACAGCTGCTCTCTGCTTCTGCAAGAAAGAAAAAAGCACAAAAAGTTGCATATTATTCAATAATTATACAGAGTCACTGTGTCAATGTAAACTGTAGAGAGTCCAGTGTCTGTAAGTTTGATCAGTTTAGGAACCGGGTATATTTCCATGTGAACTTTTATTTTTTATTTTTTTATGTAATTTTTTAAATGAAACACTTGATGTGTTTCTCTTGAAGCTGAATGTCTTTTAAATAATGATGATAAAAAAATATTCTCAGGGCTAAAAGGGATGTTAATAAACTCTTTAGTATAAGTGCCTTCCAACTACAAATGTCCTCAAAGATCAGTCTGTTTTCTGGTTAAACAGGGTCAGTATGTGTTTTTGGTCTTAGCTAATATCAAACTTCTCCATAACTGCAGTCACTTCACACTTCACTTCTGGCAGAGCTGGTAGAAACGTGTTGAACAGGATTTACAGTCCATAAAAACTACACTGAACTCAAACACATTTCTTCTTCCTCTTCTTCCTACTTTGTTTTATTGTGGAAGGAGCAGAGGGTCAAAATGGAGAGAAAAAGATGCGTTTACCAATTTAGCCGGCTCAGTGTGGACATGGTCTAAACATGGTCTAGCATAGCAGCATGGTGAGCATGTTAGCATGCCTATGTTAGCATTTAGCCCAAAGCACTGCTAAAAGGCAATAGTAATAATACATTTTATTTATACAGTGCTTTTAAAGACACTCAAAGACTCTTTACATAGATAAACATGTAAAAGAACCTCTAAGTATCCAGAATAACTGTCAGGTTTCATGAAACTTGCATGAAGGAGCTCCTCAGGGAACCGTCCTGGATCCTCTAGAGATTCACAGAACATTGTCATGATACCAACTTTTTATCATGTTGTCGGTACTTGAAGGGACCCTTAAATGTTCCTGGAGGCTCTCAGGGACAGAGCACTGGCCAAATAATCATTTAGCAGTAAGAAACAGGAGGACGGGGCTGCTCTTTTGAAGCAAACAGAACAAAAACTTTCGGATTTTCTGCTGACAGCAGAGACGAAGGCCAACGGGTAAAAAAAATCTACTAAATTTTTTGCATATTAATATTTTTTGATGATAATTAATGCTCTTATTCATAAAAAAAATATTTACACTTAATATTAGAAATATAGATTGGTACTTGGTGTTAGCCAAAAAACATAGTGTCTGACAGCCTTTAAAAAGTGTAAAATTTAATACAGTTATTGAGCTACATTAGACAGTTTTTGGCCCTCATCACTTCTTCTTTCTCTTCTTTGTTATGTGCGGAACGTTTATTTGATTGTAGCATCTTCTAATTATATAAGTTTTTGTTTGTGGAACAGTTGGATGATCTTGGTGAGAATCAGTTTATCTCAGTGTCAGATCTGTCTGTGTGTCTTTATTTATTTTACCACTGTGGGGCGCCAATTCTGGATTCAGTTTGAAGCAAATTTGCATTTAAGCAGCTGTTTTTGTGACATTTCTTGCTTTTTTTTACTTGTTTTTTGCGCTCTTCGCCTTTTGATGAGTTTTTTGCTGAATGTATTTATTTGTACAGTGTTCCTGCTTTTATTTTTTACAACATTGGTGTGTTTGGGTTGTCTGTCCTTGTTTTTGTCCTGGTGATACTTCTTGTGTGGGTTGCTAAACATTAGAATGGTTTCTTTGCTGTGGCAGAATACTTACATTGTGGAAGGATTACAAAGTAAACTGCTGTGATGTATTATTCTGTAGATGTGGCCTGCAGCCCCCATAAGTTGTAGTTTAAGTTTTTCTTTCATAGACAGTTTATTAAATGTTAAAAACTTTACATGCATCTTAACAAACTCACATAATATACAACCAGTGGAGGATAACGTTTGTTCAGAATACAGCATGGCCCAAATCTACAATGGAAAGAATCAGTCTTTAAATTAAATACAATAATTTACTAAATTCTACAAGCAAATGGACTCAGGTGTAGATAATCATGACTGTAGATTAAGTCAATTACTGCTTATGATGCAAATACGAAGCAATGCAAATATGAAGGTTAATTTATAGACAGATACATATTTTCTTTCAAAGGGTGGTGTTTATTTTTGATGGAATGGAAAGTTGTTTTTCTTTTGGAAGCAACTGCCAGCTCATAAAGAATAAAAATACATTCACACAAAGCGCCTTTTTTGTCTTTGAACTACATAAAATGAACTAATACAAACTTTCTTACACTTGAGAAGTGCATGCTAATGTGATTTGTGAGTTAAAGACATCCAAACAAACTAAGCTTGTTGCTACAGGGTCCCCTGCCCCAAAACATCCACGGGCGAATTCTTAATAATACCTACTGAGTTTGTTATTGCTGGGATTGCTGTTTGTGTTCCTGTTTTGTCAATTTATTTTGCTGGATATAACTTCCACCTGTCAATTGACTTTATATTTGAATTTTAGGCGTGGCATTATGTGTTAGTTTGCTAATTTTGACATCAACGAATTTTATCACTGTGGCCAATAACATCTGCTAAAAAGAGAAAGTGGGAAGGCATCAGGTCCTTTTTTAAGAAGACCCAAAGTGTGAAGCTTAATGGCACTCAAGACATAACAGGAAAAGAGCAATTGTCAGTGTGCCATAGGTATGTAGACCACAACCTTGTTTCCCAACAAGTCTTTATTGGCTTGTACGAGGCACCTGGAACAACTGGAGCAGAGATTGTAAAAATAGCCATCGACTTCCTTTTGAGATTTAAAGCTATGGTGAGGGACTTTAATGAACATCTGTTAGATTCAATCCAGTTCACACAGTGCTGATTAAGACTATCACCACCCGGCCCAATCTCTTCAATCTGCATACAAATAACACAACTTGACACTTTTAAACTGCATGAAACTTTCTTTTATGTTATAAGGTGATTTTTGGCTTATTAGAAGGAGTGGGGCTGGGTGGATGACAGATAATCAGCTGGCAAAAAGCTGCAAAGAAGCAGAAGACCACTGCTCGAGACCACCACCTGAACATTTTTACTATCATGTAACTGTCCGGTTATGCATTTTAATGGAGAGTACCGTCACATACTGGACATTTTTGACATTTTTACCGCATTTTACTGATTTAACCCGAACCATCTTTCCTTAACCCTAACCAAGTGGTTTTTGTGCCTACATTAAACCTGACCAATGGAGTTTTGTGCCTAAACCTAGCTAATGGCGTTAAATGACACGCGAAAAGGTTAAAATTGCAGCGTTAAATTGGTGTATCACCTGCATGCAAAATTGGACTTTGGCATATGCTAGGGTGACCATATTTTCAGACCCCCAAACTGGGATCCTTAAGTCTACTGCACATTAATGCACATGCACATGTATGTGCTGATGCACACACCATAAGGATGGGGGACAGTTATTTCAGTGCTTAGCACACCTACTGAGCGTACCTTTCAACACCATGGGCACTACCTCAGCAGATGAAAAACTATGTTTTGTCTCCCAAATCCACCAAGGTATTTGTCAGTGTGCACAAGTGCAGGGTGACAGCTGGCCGACTGTGACACATTCTCTGCCAGCTTTTTATTTATTTATCTATTTTTTTAAATCAAGGTCAAATCTCTTTGTGTACTATAAATAACTTTATAGGCTATAACATAAAAATAACTTTAACTTACACCTTAATGCTATGCCATGAGCTGGTCGCCAGTTTACAAAGATTAAAATATCAAAACATTAAATCACAGTTGCACTTTGTTAATAACAAAAACCGAGAGAGAGCCTTTAAAGAAAGTTACCTTTAATATGATTGGCGGGTACTTTACACTTTGCAGTCTTTCCTCTTAGTTAGAGTTTCTTTTGTGGAGCTCTCAGCTCTCAGGGAAACCACAGTTTACATTTGGCTGTCTGAATATGATGTTTTATATCAGCATCTCCACTGTGCTCAACTGAAAATGTACTCTTGCAGTTTGTGCAGAACGCAGCATTTTCATTGCCGGGTACTTTACGAAGGAAGGAGTAAATCTCGCATGCAATTTGAAAGTGTAAAGTCATGTTATTTGTATGCAGACTGTGAGACCGGGTTGCAGCACCAGGTAAATCTCTGTATTTCACAGTATACAGAGTCTTTAATCTGGTGTCTGGTATGACATTCCCTCTCTGGCCAGATGAATGCATACTGAGCATGCTCAATGGGCCGAGCACCAGAGACTTCTGCCAGCCAAACTGGCTAACTTCCGGTATGCTAACTTGAATATGGATAAAATAATTTAATCATGTGCCTCTTCTAGACTTTCCAAATGTTATTGGACCGAATGGATCAAATTCTGATAGTGAAACGAGTCATTTCATGTGGGTTGTGTGATGCTCAAAACAATTGATCCACCGTTTTACAGCCACAACAGTTGCAGTTAGGCTATGGCAGCCTATGATGTAAGCACGTCAACAGTGTTTTTGTAATTACTCTCACTTCCAGAAGGGGGAGACAAAAATTCCTCACTGCAGGTTTAACCTTTCTATATCTGGATTGCACGATCAAACCTACTGTATGATGATGCAGCCAGTATAGCTGGGGAGTACACAGGAGTGCAAAACTTCATCACACAACATGTTTGTAACGCGTCTCCTTTGATTCATGACTCTTTACTGTGGGTTCATGAGTAACTCTCAGTAACCAGTCAGAAAAGTTCAAGGCAGTATTTGAGGGACAGACAACATCAATCAATCAATCAATCAATCAATCAATCAATCAATCAATCAATCTTTATTTATATAGCGCCATATCACAACAGAAGTCATCTCAAGGCACTTTTCACATAGAGCAGGTCAAGACCGTACTCTTTAATTTACAGAGACCCAACAGTTCCCCCATGAGCAAGCACTTGGCGACAGCGGTAAGGAAAAACTCCCCTTTAACGGGTAGAAACCTCAAGCAGACCCCGGCCCTAGTTGGCGGCCATCTGCTTTGACCGGTTGGGTTGAGAGAGAGAAAGAGAGAGGGAAAGGGGGAGGGGGGACAGAAGAAAAACAATGACAACAACAAACAACAACAAGCACAAGCAGCAACAGCCAGGGAAGGATGCCATCAGGACTGTGAAGGACCGCGAAGGTTCGGCCCGGGAGTCAGGTTTTTCTGTGAGATGAGAAAGCACAAAAAACTCCGGGGAAGAAGCAAAGTTAGTGACATGCATTGATGTTACATGAATGCATACAGATGGAGAGGAGGAGGAGGAGAGAGGAGCTCAGTGCATCATGGGAAGTCCCCCAGTAGTTTAGGCCTATAGCAGCATAACTAAGGGCTGATCCAAGGCGAGCCTGGTCGGCCCTAACTATAAGCTTTATCAAAAAGGAAAGTTTTAAGCCTACTCTTAAACATAGAGAGGGTGTCTGCACCCCGGACTGAATCCGGTAGATGGTTCCATAGAAGAGGAGCCTGATAGCTGAAGGCTCTGCCTCCCATTCTACTTTTAAAGACTGTAGGGACCACCAGTAAGCCTGCATACTGGGAGCGCAGTGTTCTAGTGGGATAATACGGTATTATGAGCTCTTCAAGATATGATGGTGCCTGACCATTAAGGGCTTTGTAAGTTAGGAGAAGGATTTTAAATTCTATTCTAGATTTTACAGGAAGCCAATGTAGTGAAGCTAAAATGGGAGAAATGTGGTCTCTTTTTCTAGTTTTAGTCAATACACGTGCAGCTGCGTTCTGGACCAGCTGGAGAGTCTTTAGAGACTTGTTAGGGCAGCCTGATAATAAGGAATTGCAATAATCCAGCCTAGAAGTAACAAATGCGTGAACTAGTTTTTCTGCATCTTTTAGGGACAGGATGTGCCTGATTTTTGTGATATTACGTAAGTGGAAAAAGGCAGTCCTTGAAATTTGATTTATGTGGGAGTTAAAGGACATATCCTGATCAAAGATAACTCCCAGATTCCTTACGGTGGTGCTGGAGGCCAGGGTAATGCCATCCAGAGCAGCTTTATCATTAGATAATGTGTTTCTAAGGTGTTTAGGGCCAAGCACAATAACTTCAGTTTTATCTGAATTTAGTAGTAGAAAATTGCAGGTCATCCAGGTCTTTATGTCGTTAAGGCATGTTTGGAGTTTGTTTAACTGATTGGGTTCATCTGGCTTCATTGATAAATATAATTGGGTATCGTCTGCGTAACAATGAAAATTTATGGAGTGTTTCCTGATAATATTACCTAAAGGAAGCATATATAAGGTGAATAGAATTGGTCCAAGTACAGAACCTTGTGGAACTCCGTGTCTAACTTTTGCCTTCACGGAGGATTCATCATTCACATGTACAAACTGAAATCGGTCTGATAAATAGGACTTAAACCAGCTTAATGCAGTTCCTTTAATGCCAATTAAATGTTCCAGTCTCTGCAAAAGGATTTGATGGTCAATTGTGTCGAATGCAGCACTAAGATCTAACAGGACAAGTATAGAGACAAATCCTTTGTCTGATGCAGTTAGGAGGTCATTTGTGACTTTCACCAGTGCTGTTTCTGTGCTATGAAGCGCTCTAAATCCTGACTGAAAATCCTCAAATAAACTATTGTTATGTAGAAAGTCACATAACTGATTAGAGACTGCTTTCTCAAGGATCTTGGATAGAAATGGAAGGTTAGATATAGGTCTATAATTGGCTAAAACACCTGAATCAAGAGTAGGCTTTTTAAGAAGAGGTTTAATTACAGCTACTTTAAAGGACTGTGGTACATAGCCTGTTACTAAAGACAGATTGATCATATCTAGTAAAGAAGTGCTCACTAAGGGTAAGGCTTCCTTAAGCAGCCTAGTTGGGATGGGATCTAAGAGACAGGTTGATGGTTTAGCTGAACAAATCATTGAAGTTAGTTCAGACAAGTCTACTGGAGAAAAACAGTCCAAATATATGTCAGGATTTACTGCCGTTACCAAGGTTCCTGTGTTTGGGGAGAGAACGGTGCCTGTTGAGGGCAGGAGATGGTTAATTTTGTCTCTAATAGTTAGAATTTTATCATTAAAGAAGCTCATAAAGTCGTTACTACTGAGAGCTATAGGAATACATGGATCAGTAGAGTTATGACTCTTTGTCAGCCTGGCCAAAGTGCTGAAAATGAACCTAGGGCAGTTTTTATTCTCTTCTATTAATGCTGAGTAATAGGCGGCTCTGGCATTACAGAGGGCCTTCCTATATGTTTTAAGACTATCTTGCCAGACTAAGCGAGAATCTTCTACTTTGGTGGAACGCCAAATCCTTTCCAATTTTCGCGATGTTTGCTTTAATTTGCGGGTTTGGGAGTTATACCATGGAGCTAACCTCTTACGTTTTATTATCTTCTTTTTTAAGGGGGCGATGGAGTCGAGTGTTTGTCTTAGTGAGCCTGCAGCACTATCAATAAGATTATCAATTTGGGAGGGACTAAAGTTAACATAAGAGTCCTCTGTAGTATTGAGACATGGCAGTGAATTCAGTATTGACGGAATTGCTTCCTTAAATTTATCTACAACACTATCAGATAGACATCTAGTGAGGACATTTTTATCTAATGGTGTGTAATCCAGTAATAGGAATTCAAAAGTTATTAAAAAATGATCTGATAAAATAGGATTTTGTGGAAAAATTATTAAATGTTCAATTTCAATCCCATAAGTTAGAACAAGGTCTAGGGTGTGGTTAAGACGGTGAGTGGGATTATTTACACACTGAGAGAAGCCAATTGAGTCTAATAATGGGAGAAATGCAGTGCTGAGACTGTCACTATCAACGTCCACATGAATATTAAAATCACCTACTATAATTACTTTATCTGTACTAAGGACTAAATACGACAAAAACTCTGAGAATTCAGATAGGAATTCAGAGTACAGGCCAGGAGGACGGTACACTATAACAAATAGAACTGGCTGTAAAGTTTTCCAGGTTGGCTGAGAGAGACTAAGAACAAGGCTTTCGAATGAGTTATAATTAAATTTAGGTCTAGGGTTGATGATTAGGCTTGAGTTGAAAATGGCTGCAACTCCTCCTCCTCGGCCAGTGTCTCGAGGAATATGAGTATTAATATGACTGGGGGGAGTGGATTCATTTAGGCTGACATATTCTTCATGACACAGCCAGGTTTCAGTGAGACAAAATAAATCAATACGATGATCTGAAATTAAATCGTTTACTAAAACTGCTTTAGATGAAAGAGATCTAATGTTCAAGAGTCCACATTTAATTATCTTATTTTGTTGTACTATTGCAGCAGTGGTTTTAATTTTTACTAGATTTTCATGAATGACTCTTCTTTTATTTACTTTGGATTTAATTGATTTATGTGGTCGGGGGACAGACACAGTCTCTATGTGGTTTTGGGTGGGTAACTGCTCTAATGGAAGCGCAGAGAAGCGTGTAGGACTGCAGCTCTGCCTCCTGGTCTCAACTCTGGGTTGTCATGGTTTTGGTTTACTAATAAACTTGGCCATATTTCTGGATATGAGAGCAGCTCCATCCAAAGTGGGATGTATGCCGTCTCTCCTAATCAGACCAGGTCTTCCCCAGAAAGTCTGCCAATTATCTATGAAGCCCACATCGTTTGCTGGACACCACCTCGACAACCAGCGGTTGAATTGTGACATGCGGCTATACATGTCATCACTGGTCAGATTAGGCAGCGGTCCAGAGAAAATTACGGAGTCCGACATTGTTTTTGCAAATGTACACACCGACTCAACATTAATTTTGGTGACTTCTGATTGGCGTAATTGGGAGTCGTTGCCGCCGACATGGATGACAATCGTACCATATTTACGCTTATTCTTAGCCAGCAGTTTTAAATTTGACTCAATGTCGCCCGCTCTGGCCCCAGGAATACATTTAACTATAGCTGCTGGTGTCGCTAACTTCACGTTTCTGACTATGGAGCTGCCAATAATCAGAGTATGTTTCTCAGCGGGTGTGTTGCTGAGTGGGGAGAACCTGTTAGAAACATGAACTGGTTGGTGGTGAACCGTGGGCTTCTGCTTAGGGCTATGCTTCCTTCGAACAGTCACCCAGCCGCCCTGGCTTCCCGGCTGCTCGGGAGCTACCGGGGGAGTGGGAGCTACGCTAGGTCGGCCCGCACCGGATACTAGGGGCTGGCTAACTATATTAGCAGCTGATTGTTTTTCCATGGTGCGGAGCCGCGCTTCCAATTCACTAAGCCTTGCCTCCAGTGCTGCAAATAGACTACACTTATTACACTTATCACTATCACTAAAGGAGGCAGAGGAGTAACTGAACATTTGGCACACCGAGCAAGAGAGAGCAGGAGAACGAGAGGGAGAGAGAGAAGCCATCGCTAACTGCTTAGTTTGAGTTAGCTGCTAGTGCTAGCTGCAGAGCTAAAGTGACTAACAACTTGTGCGATTAGCGAGAAAAGTCGTTAAGAGAAAAGCGCTGAGAGTGCTTGTGTAAAACTAGCGAAAGTTTAAATATACAGCAGATATTAATCCACAGTAATGTGGTATATATAGGAAAATCAACTGAGACATCAGGACAAAACAAAACACTGAAAGCTCTGCGTCTGACCAGGTGGACAGTCCAGGAAAAGGTTCTTCCTGCTGTTCTTGGTCAGTATGAGAGTGTGTTGTTGAGTTTGGAGGAGATGACCTGTTGTGGTTCAGACACTGGAGTCATGGCATTTTCAGAAAGAGAAAACTGTCTTTGGTCTTTTTCGAGCATCAGAAGTTATTCGGGACCTAGAATGCTTAAAAAATCACCGAAGAAGAAAACACAGACCACTGCAGGCTGCAGCAGAATATATGAAGTCCACTCTTCAAAGTAAAAAGAACAAGGAAAACTTTCAGAGAGTGTTTGACAAGGCATCATATGGTGCATTCCTTGGATATTGAGTCTAACCAAATCCCTCACAAAAGACAGTCCCTCAAAAGATACACTGCTGGAGCAGCTCAGCATAGGCCAAAATCACCAGAAGAATGTTACAGTGCTGAATATAACAAGGTGTTAGATACAGTAGATATGCAGTTCAAAAAACAGTTTAATCAGGCAGATTTGCAAGTCTTGCACAAATTAGAGAATGTTCTCACTGGGAAAATGAACGATGTCTGTCAGTACCCAGAGCTTGACAAAGAAAGTCTGAAAGTCCAAGTACCCATGCTCATCTCAAAGAACAAGTACAAGTCCAGCAGTGAAGCTGCAGATATCCTAAAAATAATGCATCTTGAGGTTAGAGGTTTGTTTGTTGAGGTTCAAACTCTTGTTGGGCTGCTGCTGGTTATCTCTGTGGCCTCAGCTGAAGCTGAAAGAAGCTTCAGTGAACTTAAGAGACTGAAAACGTGGCTCAGGTCAACAACCTCACAAATGCATCTTAACAACTTTGCAGTGTGCCATGTTCATCAAGAAAAACTTGTTGCCATTGACCTCAGAGCTGTTTGTCAGCAATATGTGTCAGTAAATAAGAGGCGAAGACGTGTTTGGTTCTTTTAATGAAAGGGGGCACAAGCTGGTTGCTGGAACACAAGCAGTGTGGGAGAAATCAGGAGATTCTGTAGAGTAGACTACTAATCTATTGACTACAATTAAAATGCGGTTTTGTGCTCTGTTTGCTGTGTTCATTATATGTGTACAATACTTGTTATATGGTCTGGCACTTTAATGGTAGATTTAGGTTATATAGTGATACACATCCATCAAGTGATGCTAGAATACTCTATTCTGAAATGTACTTCTGGTTTCTGTTCCTACCTGTGCATTAAAACATCCATGTGATACAAGTCATGTTTTACAGAATGTGTGCGTGTGCATCTGTGTGTATGACATAGATAGCATGTTTATACATTAATATCCACATTGGTCATATGACAGAAAATGACCCTACCAATGTTAAAACCAAACCTACACTGTTGGTTCATGATGAGGCAGTTTTAGACGACAGAGGAAGAAAAAAGAGGAACGAGATGCCTGGTTGGCTGATGGCATAAGATGGTGGTTGGAACCAAACCTGAAACTAAAAGAAAGTCTCAGTGTGGCTACAAGCGTTCACATTAAGACAAGCTGCAGAATATTGCCAGGTTTCCCTCACTGTTGAAACTTTTATTGAAAATCATTTAAATTATCCTGTTCATTTTCCAATTTTATTGAATTAGTGTAAAACGCGCACAACAGTGCTTTCAATTTAGTGCCACACTCTCTGCTGCTGTGTGATGCTTTACAACACAATTCTATATTTTTCTTACTGTCAACAAATCTCATGTTTGGATCCAACCCAACAATGAACTGATCTACTAACAAGTATTGTGTGTGTATCCAAAGCCTGATATATCTTATTCCTCTGTGCTGTAGACCTCCGTTGTTGACCAAAAACTATTAAAAACACGTCAATGAGCCACACCGCTGCACTGGGTGACATGTTCCTTCATCATGAAGAGTTTGGTTAGAAAGACTAACAACAGCAATCATGTTTTCAGTCTGCATCTTGATCAGATTCTGATCCAGTCATTGTCAATGTCAGCACCAATAATGCTGGGTAAATTTAAATATATCAAAATAAATATACAACACAACCTGTCTCTCAGAATAATGTAACATAAATGGGCAAATATTGCCTGGGATTTGTATGTTTCATGCTTGATCAGTTTTTTAATCAATAAACATTTTTTATAAAATCTGAGTGATGGATTGTATACTTTCCACAAGGTTTCAGTGTATGAGAGATTCAGGTGTTTCTACATTGTATTGAAGGTTTCAGCACCAGAGCACTCACGCATGATTTTTAAATGATTAACAGAAAATGCATGATAACAGTGATACAATCAGTCTTTGTATTTTGAGTGTCACATTGTGTCTGTGATCGTGGGAATCAATGGTTTTGAGGAGAAAAAGGAGAACAAAGAAAGAAGAAGAAGAAGGAAATTCTAGCAGAAAGAGAGAGCAGCTAGTCCTTCAGGTCAGGTCAACCAACGAAACTTACTCAGCATGGAAGAAAATGTCTGGAGCGAGCGAGAGTGAACTGATCTACTAACGAGTACTGTGTGTGTATCCAAAGCCTGATATATCTTATTCCTCCGTTGGTGTCCAAAAACTATTAAAAACATGTTGGTGAGCTACATCGCTCACCAACATGGTGACTGGGTGACATGTTCCTTCATTATGAAGAATTTGGTCACGTTAGTTTGTTTAGAAACGGCTTCAAAGACTAATAAAAGCATCATGTTTTCAGTCTACATCTTGATCAGGCTCTGACCCAGTCATTGTCAATGTCAGCACTGATAATACTGGGATGAAGCAGTCTGAGATCACAAAAGATAGCTATGTCAGGATGCTTGAGTTGGCCAGAAAGAGAAAAGTGTCAGCATCGATTAATTGTCTCTGGTCCTTTACCTGTGAAGGGGAATGATGAGATGTAGAGTCGGCTCAACTCAATGAACCGCTGGCTGGCTCGTTACTGTAATGAGCAGGGATTTGGGTTTGTTAATGACTGTCCTTCTTTCTGGGGCCACCCTGACCTGTTAAAAGTGGATGGCCTTCACCCTGCAGGGACGGTGCCCCTCTTTTATTTAGAAATATGGACAGGTGTCTACGTTTAGTTTGACATTAGGGATTTATTATTTGGCAGGTTGCAGGTAATTAGAGAGCCTGCTAGGTTTAACTGTCAACTAATAATACAAGATGTCTAATTCCAATTACCATTTCATGTAGTGGTACCTCTACAGATCTTCCTACTAACAACACCATTAAGTTAGGTTTTTACAAATATCAGATCACTGATCCTTGAGCATAGTTTTGATAAGATAGGTTCATGTGAAACGTGGTTTAAACCAAATGTTTTTCTCCCTTTGAATGAAGCTTCCCCACCTGACTATATTATGTCCATGTATCTCAGGCTAAAAAGCAAGGTGGGGGTGTTGCTTTAATTTATTAAGTCTATTTTCAATTTAACTTCCAAATTCTAAATTCCAAATTCAACTCATGTGAGGCTCTTATTCTACGTCCATTGCCCTCAGCCATGAACAGACTCTGTTCATTCCACATTGTGACACTCTATCTGCCACCTGGCCCCTATTCACTCAATGATTTCAATATCCATCTGAATGAGTCTGGTGATACTCTAAGTAAAGCCTTTCTGGGTTCATGCAGTCTGTTCATGAGTTGACTCATTGCAATGGTTACACACTTGTTGTTAATTAATGTTAAATATGGAGTACCTCAGGGCTCTGTCCTTGGCCCTCTACTTTTATGACTTTATATTTCACCTCTTGGCCAAATTATACGTAATCATGGAATAAATTTCCATTGCTATGCAGATGATACTCAGCTGTATGTGCCTATAACGGCCGCTGATCATACTCACATCACTAAATTAGATTTGATCCCAGCTTCTCCATTGATAAGCACATCAAAGAAATCATCAAGTCTGCCTTTTTCCACTTATGTAACATTGCTAAAATTTGGGTCTTTCTTGTCCATGACTAACAGAAACATTTGTTTCATCCAGACTTGATTACTATAATGTTCTGTTTTCAGGTCTGACACATGCTAGTACTAAAAGTCTGGTGGTTCAAAATGCTGCAGCTAGAATTGTAACTAAAACAAGAAAATTTGACCATATTACACCAATTCTAGTCTCCCTTCATTGGCTTCCTATTCATGTTAGATCAAACTTTAAGGTGCTTCTTCTGACTTATAAAATCCTAAAATGGGCCCCATCATACCTGTCTGATCTCCTTAAACCTTATATTCCATCTCAAACTGTCCGCTCTCAGAACGCAGGGCCTCTGTGTGTCCCCAGTTAAAAGAAGTCAGCAGGCAGCAGGGCCTTTTCCTATTGGGCCCAGTTCATAAGGAATAAGCTCCATGTTGACATCAGACAATCCGAGTCTTTTGAGTCCTTAATATCTAAACTTAAAACTCATCTTTATACCTTAATCTTCAATAAATTGCCTAATCGATTTCTGTCTCAAAAAATTTACTAATCGATACTAATTAAAAACCTTGTCTGTCCTGCTGACAAGATTATTGATTATTGCAACTGCTTTGATAACCATTGCATCTCTCAAATCTTCTTTTTGTTTGTTGTCCACAAGCTGCCTCTCTCTCCCTCTTTTCTCCTCCTTGTTCTTTCTTTTCTCTCAGGCGTCTCTTTGCTGGACCATCGGCCATCCTGCCTGTGTGTGTGTGTGTGTGTGTGTACGTGAATGTGAATACATGCATGTGCTGTGTGTGTCTGGGTCATTCACTGTCCCTCAGGTTGTGGCATGCTGATACATATTGGGCAGGTCCTGTCTCCTTCTCCTAGGAGTATCTTTAAGTTTGAGAGGTCACTGAGGTCTTTGAAATCTGAAATTTTAGAGTTGAACTTGTTAAAGTAAATGTTCCTTATTTCATTGAATGTTTTACATTGTAGGAGGAAGTGCATCACCTGCCTCAACCTCACCTGTGGAACAGTGACCACATACTCTGTTTTCTTTTGGTTGTCATTGTTTCTTGTGTTGTCCTTTTTTGATTGCCAATTGGTGGTCACTGAGCCTGTACTTGGTTAGGATCTGTCTCTTCTTCTATCTGACAGTAGAGATATTCTGTCTGCCAGTCTGTCCTCCCAGGTCTCCATGGTGATAGAGGTTGCCTGGCTCAGGTCCTATTCTGTTCTGGCAACACGTAACACAATTTTGTATTCCTGTTCCATGTTGTATTTCTGTAATTTGTCTCTCTTATTCTGCTCTGTAAACACAACATCTATTTCCTGTCTGTCTGTCGTGTAAGAGGGATCCTCCTCTGTTTCTCTTCCTGAGCTTTCTTCTATTCTTTCCCCTGTTAAATTTTTTTTTTTTTTTTAGTTTTTCCTTATTCAAATCGAGGGTCTAAGGACAGGGAATGCTGTATTGCTGTACAGATTTTAAAGACCCCCGAGGCAAACTTGTGATTTGTGATATTGGGCAATACAAATAAGAATTGACTTGACTTGACTCCAATAATCCTGGTAAAACAGGAGCATGCCAAAGTGTAAGTAATGATGCATTACTGGGATTAGGAACTGTAATGTGATTACTGAATTTCAAACTGTAATCCCTTACACTACTGTTGCTGAAAAAGGTAAGCCCATTACACAGTAATTCTGCAATTCTGTAGTTCTTCCATGATTAGTGGGTACATAAGGGGTATCTAAGGTTAAGTAGTTACTGGATCACATACTGTAGTTACAAGATTTAAATGTGTGCCTTTGATAGGACGCAATGTTACTGCATGTCAATCAAGATTTGATTAAAGCTGTATGTAAGCTGATGACGGAAGGGTGTTTCATCAAAATAACGTAAATTTTAAATTTTAAACAACATTTTTCTCAAAGGAGAGCACAGAAGATTTACAGGGCAGATATGTTGCTCGAGGAGACAAAAAGGAAGCAATTTAATTTGCACGCGCAGCAAGTTTCTTTCAAAAACAGGAAGTGCTTGGTTTCATGTTGGTTTATGTTAAGAGGGCATAAATTGCAGATTGTCAGCAGATGCCAACTGCACATCAAAGATGGAGAACTTACTGACAAATTTGGCTT
Organism: Thunnus maccoyii; assembly: GCF_910596095.1. Taxonomy (NCBI): domain Eukaryota; kingdom Metazoa; phylum Chordata; class Actinopteri; order Scombriformes; family Scombridae; genus Thunnus; species Thunnus maccoyii. Next base: position 33,186,486 of record NC_056536.1, read on the forward strand.
CTGGAAAACTCAACATGTATGTCACAATCGTTGTGATGTTTACCTACAACATTTTGCTCGACCGGGACTTTGCGTGCACTTGCAAAGAACAAGAGCTTGATTGTTATTTATACATGGTTCTGCCGTTCTTAATTATATTTTTCTTGATACTCTGGACAGACAGGGTATTTCTGCACGTCTGTAGATACAGATGTACATGTAATGGAAAATTCTGGGATAAGTGTCGAGACTGCATTTTTTGTGGGTCTTTTGTACGCATCATTTTCAAGGCGATTTTCGTGGGTCTGCTGTGGGTTGCTTTTGTATATCTCGATGGTGACTGGTATGTTTGCTGCAAGAATGATCATTCAGAACAACAAAGACACTTAGCCTGCATAGACAAGAAGATTGTCTATGACAAGGATCAAGTAATCATTGCTAAACTGAAAAACAAGTCCAGGGTGAGTGTTTTCATCATGTCAGCTTGTACTAGTGTTTATTTTACTGTGGTTCACTGTGGAGTTTTATCTCAAGAAAATGACTGCACACAGTAATGCTGTTGTTTCTTTTTCAGCTTATTGGTGCCTGTATACTCATGTGTATCATTCTTCTGGCGGCCATTATGTCACTGTTTGAATCGAGGAGTTGCTGTCTTTGCAACACGACTCTATTTGACAAACTGATTTTGGAGGAAGAGGAAAATGTACGGACAGAGATTATGAGGGAAGTGGCAAAAGAAAAGTTGACTGAAAAAGTAAAGGACAAAATAAACAAGGAACATGATGAGAACTGTTTTGATGTTGCTGAAGAACTGATAAATGCATCCACAATGCCAACAGTTCCTAAACAAAACGAGCAACAGGAACAACACGGGGCACAAGCAACACTCAACCAGGTTGCTAGTTAAGCAACACTTTTCAGCTAGTTAAGCAGCTCATTTGCAATTGTTTTTTTTCATTCAGTTTGCCTGAAGAAGGCTTGCAACCAAGTTGTATGTAGTTAATGGTGTGTTAAGATTTATGTGCAGAAGCGTGTTACTTAAACGTCAAATGACTATATGAAACTAACAGAAATGTCATATCTTGTTTTCCACATGGTTTATCATTTGAGCTTTGACTGCTGCTCTTTTAATGGTGATGCAGCTGGAGGTAAACTACAATGGTCATCTGTACACAGGAAATCATGTGAAGAAATGTGGTGGAAGTGGTTCTTCTTATGTATTTGTTATATTTGGTGGTACATTGGCTCAAAATGACAACAGAAACCTGGACTGATTTGACAGTGAATACATGTTGGAGTGTCTGCAGTTGGATTAATACAGTTTGAGAGAGAGGTCGACATCCCAAATTCATGTTTTTTTTTAATTGAATCTATTTTTTATGTTATTCTTTATCTGTGATAAGTTAATGATTGTTAAAAGATGAAAGACAAAAGACTGAAACTAGAGTAGTGAAAGCTGTTACAGCAGCAGATTAATGTTCAGGGTATAACAATCACTTATCACTATCACATGTGGAGAACATGTTCAGCTGTCCACATCCTTTTGTCCAGGAAGGATGTTTAGAGCTTCAGCTGGTAAACAGGAATACTGTTACTTCAAACTGAGTAACAGCTATTAATGCAACAGGCCTGCCGTATATGTTCTTGTGTAGTCATTGGAAAAACAAAGTAGAATGATGATGTAAAACAATTTTTAATTTTTTAATGTTTAATGATTTTTACAGTAAATTCCATATGTTATTTTAATATTTAAAATGAGAAATGGCTGTGATACAGAAAAAAAGTACTTGTGGCTTTGTGTGTTATTTAAATTTTTGTGGGGGAGGAATTCCACTCCTGTCTACAGACGACCATTGGCTGATGATAGATTCAAACAGCTGGTGGGAAGAACTCTCACAAGTGCAGTTAGGGTTAGGGTTAGTTTAGGTTCGGTTAAGGTTAGGTTAGGGTTAGCGCACAAATTTTGCAAGAGTTATGCAAATCGTTGATTCAATCTAGCTCCAACCATGACCATTGTGATTGTCATCCACCATGTTGCTGCTGAAGCTGGTTTTAATGATGTCATCTCATTGTGTCCGGTTTAATGGCACCGACTGGAGAATTAGCAACACCTGCTGTTTATCTCCTTACATTCACACAACAGACATGGATGGAAACATTCACTATTTTATTTTGACGATTTTCTGGAAATTTGGTTAAAATCTGCACCACATTTAGATTGCATACAGACTGCAGTTAGGTTTCAATCACACCACCTCTAAAATTGTACACACTGCAAAGTTTGTAAAAGAAATCCATTCTTTAAATTCTTTACATTTAATACTGGTGGACATTTTACTACTGATACTCATTTACTCTTACTTAGTAAAAATCTGATTACAGGACTTTTACACTGATATGTGACTGCAGAATTGAATATTTGAGGCCATTTCCACCAGACATATTCTGACAATTTATTAATTTATCTTTTTTTTGTCTCCAAATACAGGATATTCAACTAAAGGCCTTATCCCCAGCCAATGGACAGAAGAAGGTTTTTTACAGTTTGATGATCACATTTCTATTCATCACCACATCAGTCAAAAGTGTTTAAACTAAAACACAGAGAGCTTAAATCTGTGATTGTGTGACATACTAACCAACTGATCAACTAAATACATCACAACTGTTTTTTGCTCATATTTTCACAGAATGACAATGAGTCTGTTTTCTCTCTGAAGCCCCCAGAAATGTTTTCATGTTTCTATTTTATGTATTGAGCCTTCAGCTCACCAGTACACTGTGTGAAATGATTTAATTTTTTAACTTTTAATCACTTTGTGTTTAAAAAGAGATGGCATTCAGATTGATAATTAGTAATCTCATTTTATTTTAAAACTTGTAATTTTTCCAGTAACATTTAACCATCCCATTGCCACACACTTCTTTGCTTATTCCAACACATAAGCAGCCTTTTGACAAATACTAATATCAGAAGAAGTTAGTGATAACATAATGCTACAACTCCATTAAGCAAGTATTATTAATCTAATTCAGCCAGCTGTGGGGATCCTGTGGTGCAAAACACAACAACAAAACCAAAAACACAACAACTGAAGTCACAACCCAATAATTGTTCTGGAAAAGCATCAACTGTTGTCGCTACCGTTTTCCTTTTTGTTGTTTTGTTTTGCACCTCAGGGCTACCGTAGCCAGCTCACATAGAATAGATTATGAAGTGAATGTAAAATATGTACAGTGTTAATGTTTCGTGAATAGAGACTGATCTTGTCACTCCTCTTTAGGAACCACAGAACTCAGCTCAGCAGGGAGAGGGGAGCAACGCCACTAAACCCCAACCTCGGCGAACGCCAAGCCATCAGGTGGGTGCTTTGTTTGAGGTCAAGCTTTATATTATTTATACAGCTATGGATTAATTATGATGTCAGCAACATAATTTTGTAAAACACATACAATTCTACTATTAATATTCTATTCTAACTCACAGATATTCACATAATAACCATGTGGTTAAATTAGGGGATGATCATGGACATGGTTTTGGAAAATTAACTTTTTATTTGTCCAATCTGTTTTGTCCAATCACAAACAAGAATTGTTGTCCCTACCTTTTCCATTTTGTTGTTGTGCTGTTGTCATTTGTTTATGTGTTTTTGGTTTTGTTGTTATGTTTTGCACCTCAGGATCACTGTAGCCGGCTCATGTGGAATAGATTATAATGTGAATGTAAAATATGTGGAGAATTAATGTTTGGTGAATAGACTCTGATCTTGTCACTCCTCATAAGGAACCACAGAGCGCAGCACAGCAGGGAGAGAGGAGAGACGCCACTGACCCCCCCACCCCTCAGAGAACACCAAGCCATGAGATGGGTGCTTTTGTTCTGTGGCCAATTCAATTGAGGAAATAAATACTGCGTTGAAGATAAATAGTAGGACTATTAAAGAGGTAAAAATGTAAAATGCTGACAATGCCACCTAAGGTTGTTATCCCGAGGATATGGGGGCTGCATTGCGTGTGGGTATGTTATGTTTCACCACATCAGTCATCCCGAAATCTTCCTTGTGAGCAAAGAAAACCTTCTCCCATCAGCAGAGTTGCTAAATGACCCTGCTCATCCTGGGCCAGGACTGGTTGATCAGTGAGTTGTTGTTGGTTGTTCAGGCTGACGTTGTGTGCTTCATGGATGTCCATTTCATCTACCTGAAATAGTCTGCAAAGCTTCTCGTAGCATCCTATGGAGACTGGGAAATCATTCACGTTACGAATGTTAATTGGAACTCAATCTTGTCTTGCCACTGATATTGTTTGAGCTGCTGAAACAGCAACGGCCTCCTGGAGTGTCTCAACCAGCCCATAGTAGTCACGCCCTCTCATTCTGGCATTGGCACATCCCCAGACTACCACTTCACCCCAGGCTGGTATGCTAACTCGGTGACAGTGGTCTGGCCAGACATAACCTTGTAAACTATCTTCTGAGGTCACTGTAGTCCTGCGGCACACTGAAACTTAGAGTTCTGGCAAGAGAAAGGCACTGGCCCATCAGGGTTTCATAACAGCAAGCTGGACGAAAACCCATCATCCACAATAAAATCTCCTCGCTAGTTAATTTTATGGCCCTCAATTTCAAACTCCATAGTGACATAGTCCAGACAGGGGACATGGGAACCATTGGCAGCTTTAAGCTTAATCATTGAGGGAACTCTTTAACAGCATACTCAGGGAAGTGCTTAACAAAATTACCATATTAAGGTGGTTTGTGAGCCAATTTCTAGAAGGCCTTTCATTTTAAGATCACCTATTACCACCTCAACATGTGGACATTGTCCAGTCAAAGCTGAAGTTGGCCCTTGTGAGGTCTGTTTGGCCTAACCCAACTCCAACCTGTGTCCACATCTGTCCTGTAAAAGTAGAGCCATTTGTTGAAGGGCATCAAATGTTCTCTCTGGCTGTTGACGGGTAGATCTCCTCAGTCCTTGTGTTAGGGGTCCCTCCTCCAGGCCCAGAAGGAACTGTTCTTTCAGGTGGTCGTTGGTGGCGGCCTCATCTGGGTCATGTTGCTGGAGCCTGCGATGCAGCTCCCTTAACCTCAGAACTGAGACTGCACAGGTTCATCTGCAAGCAAAGAACAACTAAACAAGTTTTTTTGTTGGTAAATAACAAGGAGACATTAGCAGGAAAGATAAAATATAAAGATTTCTCAGTTTCAAGAATAAGGCCTTCACTGAGGTTCCCCATAAAAAGAAAGACTGATGACTATTTTTCTGTTCGATTGTATTCTATATAGATCCCGTGTAATGATTTTACACCAATACAGTTAAACTTTTTCTATATATTGTGTAAAACAATAATTAGTGTTTTTCACAGAGCTGTAACAGAATACACATGGCACAAATGACAGAGAACATAAAAATATAGAACAAGGATTCTGTGACACCAATTTCATGTGATCTGACTAAATGTGTTTTCTGTCATCACTCACTGTGTTAAATGCTTTTCAGGAGGAAAGAAGTCCAGCTCCACCACCACCAGAGGTAAATCTATCAGTCAATCTACTATTCCAGTTTCAGACCAATAATAATGATACAAATCTTGTACATCACTTGTGGATCCTCCTCTTTTCACCACTGTGAGGCTGACTGACATGTGATAAGAACAGAGGCCACTAGAGGTCGCTGCTCCGTCACTTTTCACTTCTATAATGTGTTCCATGTGAGATGACTGACTGAAGCTGTGTTTTTCTAACAGGAGCAGACCCTTATGTAGCAGGAACCGGGTCCATCAAACAAACAGTAACAATTACTTCATCAGTTTCTGGGAGAACTTTTGTCCCTCTGAGATTAGTTTGAACTTTCCTCTTGCTTGACTCACAATCTGTTATTTACTCACCTTTTCCTACTTAGATTATTTATTATGTTTGATAAATGCTGTTTGCTATTGATCCATTTCATTTACTGATATGTCAGATGTTCAAGTCTTTGTTTTAGTTTCTTTATCGATAATTTCTTTTGAATGATTTGATCAGTGATATAATTACTGTGTTAGACTCATATTGATGATTGCATTTTATTGACTGCTTTTCACTTGTTGCAACTCTAAAGAATCATTTTGGTTCAGATCATTTTAAGTTAAATGTTGAAGCTGTTTTGATTTTCATTTAAACATTAAGTTTGATTGCATTTTATTTATTCAGTTTATATTTTTATGCCGCATCTTGATTGTTCATTTTGAATTGATTTAAGAACATATTTACATCTTGATTTTGCCCTTTTAAGGTTTCCATCATTTGCATCTGTAATAAGCGATTGATTCAACTTTGACTGAGTCAAACTCTATAGAGTTTTTATGCCTTTGATTAAGATCTCTATTGTATTATGGATAATGTGACCAATATATGGTTAAAAAATAAAATACTTCAATACTACAGTATAAAGTAAGTGGTATTTTAATTTCATCATAAAGCATTTGGCAGTGATTACATTTCACAATTAGGTATTAGGTTGGTTGATCCTCACCTCAACTCAGCAACGTTACTAAAATAGCCTTTTATCACTTGAGAAACATAACAAGAGTCAGACCCTACCTCTCCCTAGAGGATGCTAAAAAACTGGCTCATGCTTTTGTACTCTTATGGTTAGATTATTGCAACACACTTTATACTGGTTAGCCAAAAAATAAAAACTATTGATCAGCTGCAACTCATCCAAAACTCAGCAGCAAGAATTCTAACAAAAACCATTAAAAGAGGTCACATTACTCCCATGTTCGCACTGACTTCCAGTAACGTTGAAGATAGATTTTAAAATTCTTTTACTTGTTTTTAAAGCTCTGAATGGGCTAGCACCTTCCTATCTGTCAGATCGCCTGTCGGAGTACGTGCCAAATCGCTCCCTCAGACCGCATAGTGCCGGTCTGCTGAGGGTGCCACCGCCGAACAGCAAGAGGTATGGCGATGCTGCCCTCTGTTGTTATGCACCAAGGATTTGGAACATGCTCCCTCCTCATCTTAGACAAGTGACCTCGCTTGACAGTTTTATGAGGCCCCTTACGAAAAAAGCACATGTGAAATTCAGTCTTTCACATGTGAGCTGAGACATTTCACATGTGATGTTGTGATTTCACATGTGAACTTAAAATTCACATTTGGAAATCATATCTGTATCTTAAAATTCACATGTGAAAAAGACAATATGTTTTCAGCTTTACATGTCATTGCAAACTTTACATGTGAAAAAGATAATGTCACATGTGAAGTGAAACATTTCACATGATGTTGTGGTTTCACATGTGAACCTAAGTTTCACTTTCGGAAATCACATGTGTATCTCAAATTCACATGTAAAAAAAAAAGTTTTTAATTTTATATGTGAATGCAAACTTAACATGTAAAAGGGATAAAGTCATGCGTGAAATGAAACATTCACATGTGATATTGTGATTTCACATGTGATAAAAGACATGTTTTGAATGCAAACTTTTATATGTGAAAATCACCATTTCCTATGTGAACTGACACATCTCACAGATTGATTTCACATGTAAACTCAAGACCTTTCCCTTCCATATAAACTGAGACATTTCACATGCGACATGATTTAGAATGTTATAAAAGACGTGTCAAGTTTCAAGAGGAATAGATTTTTGGATTGAAAAGGTACTCTTTGTAAAATGTTCTCTTCCTGGACATTTTGCTAACGCCACCTAAGTGTATTGAGTGTATTAATAAAAGTATTGAGCCAAGGAGCTCGCGCTTCCCGCCCATACACTCTGGGTTCCCCATGCTGCCTTCGGGACCTCACGGAAATATTACAGTTATCGAGTGTAATACATAAATGATCATAAACATGAACAACAACGGTCTCACAAACGCATGTATTACTATAATATGTGAGATGTCGCATTTATAGGCTGTAAATAATGTATCCCATGTCCGTTTCTGATGTTCACTAAGGAGCAATAGGGTAGGTTTATTTTTGTCATACCGTTTATATATTCCGTAGTTACATGTCTGACCTATTTTTTTTTCATTTCATTAATTCATTTAATTTAATCCATACTAAGTTAGTAAAATCTGCACCAAAAAATTACTTTACATAACACGTGTATTATCCTCTGTGAGCAAACGTGAGACAAGCTTTTGATGAAGACAAATCTTGGATGGTGCACATGAATGCATCGTCATCTTTGACCGTTGGAAGCAGATCGACGTCACAGACGAAGACAGAGAAATGGATCGGGACGCAGTGATTTATCGGTTCGACGACGACCAAATCAGTATATTTAAAGAAAAATGTGTATCAAAGAAGAAAATGCTGAATGACTCTGACATGATTGGGCTGTTGGAGCGCAGCTCCGCCGACAAGGGAAGGATGGCGAAAATACCCAGCAACGGTAAGTTACTGGCAGTGAGTGGTGAGTAACTGATAACTTAAAACTAGCTTAACGTTAACGTTACTTTGACACCATGCCAGCTAGCTAGTTAGATGCTAATAGTTGTAACATTAAGTCGTATGCTTTTATAAGTACATAAATTTGCTGTTTTGTCACGTTTTTTGCCACGTTTAATTGCTTGTTCGGTGAAATCATTCGTTGCATAGCTTCATCTGTGAATTTAGCACGGTGTAACGTTACGTCGACGTTAACTTAAAGTTACTCCGTGATTCGCACAACGTTATCATTAATGTACAGATTGTAAGTACCATTGAAGAACCTCTGTTTTCCAGCATTAGAAATTATTTCTTCCACCTCAGTATACTCTCTCTCTCTCTCTGTCTCTCTCTCTCTGTCTCTGTCTCTCTCTTTTCTTTCTTTTGAGTATATAAATATAATAACGTCTCAACTCAACCGGTCAAGGCAGATGGCGTCCACCTAGAGTCCGCTGCTGCTGTATGTAGTTATAGTTTTTAAGTGCATGATCGCAAACGTGATCAATTACGACGTGAGATACAGTTGAGTTATGATTGAAATAGGGTGGGATTGATAAAAATCATATACATGTTTTTAACAAAGTATTTTTGTTTTCTTTTTTTCTATTGTCATTATACTAAATAACTAAGACTCAGTGTTTGCCTATGGCTGCAGATTTGTGGTGATGTGTGTCCATCCTAACAATAGTATAATCTCACTGAGAAGCTTTTTGTCCATTTGTTGAGAGTTCAGCCTTTTCAGAGCTATGATATAAACAATGTTACTTGCTGAAAGGACAAAGAATCATCAGCACACACTTTGATCTATATTCCATTTCCATGTAATGGTCCACAATTTAAAAGTTTTTTCTTATTATTTGTTATTTCATGTATGTAATCTTTGTTCATTGTATTTCCAAATTGTGATTTTTTTTCCTCTGATCTGGCATGTCTCAGGTAGGGGTTGAAATTGAAATAGTCTTTGTATTTTTACAAAACCTGTGCAACATCATTATCCTGAAACCATTTACAGTGCTTTCCTCTTGTGATATGAATCTTATTTTCTTTCTTGCAATATTTGTCTTTCTATTTTGACAGCTCAAGTGTAAGGGCACTTTCCAGGCACTGCAGAGGCAGACATAAAGGCCTGCATGGCTCAGAAGCTTAAAGACCTGAGGGTTAAAAGCCGGAGTCAGGGGTAAGCTTAATTCACCAATAGTTACCTTGCTACAGATACTTTAATCACAGTGTCATCATTGGTACCACTTGTCATTGATTTCTTTCATTCCAAAATAATGTGAGATGCTAGGGTTTTCTGTAGATCAACATGAGGTATTACCTAACATACAGCAGGGTTTGATTAATACTGAACTCATCAGAGGAAACAACTCAAAACCTACTTCTATGACCTTTTTACCTCCTATGATTTGATCCCTTCTCTAGGATTTTATTTACTTTTACTCTTTTACTATGTCTTAATTGATGTTTATCCCGTTTTAATATGTGTATGAATGTGTATGAAAATGAAAACCAAACACAGCATGAGAGAAAGAGAAATGAAACAATTGAATGGGAGAGAGTAACCTAACTTCCCTTTATGAAGTAATGTCTAGTTGTTGAGAAGGGTGGTGACGAGGATTCACTGTGAGCTTGTTTGTCTTCTTAAGAATTACTTTCAACGACTGACCTCTAGTTCCCCTCTCAGGGTTAATCCCAACTGCCCTGGAGCGGCGTGGGGGGGGCACCCAAATGGTTTATAAAAATGTATTCTGTATGACAAATTTCTCTTTCAGTTTATTAAATCCCTGCTGCATCTGATGGCAGCAGAACAGTTGATAATAATAACAATAATAAATTAATTTTTTTGTACAATAAACTATGTGTTAATGTAGCTCTGGACAACAGTTCCTTTGTTGTGGTAGCATCTTACTTTACACTTAAAAAATTAACCAAAACCAACTATGTTTGTCAAAGCTTCCTAATTTCCCAAACCCTTTCTGTGCTACAAGTATATAGTTCATATTTTAAAGGCCAAGTTATGTCCTAAAACAGGTGGGCACTGATGTTTCAGGAAGTATGACTGAGACAGGGGGGAATAGTGCATTTTCCGCAATAGTGCATTTGTTATTATTAGTAATGAATTTAATAAGATCCACCAGGATGGCATGACTTTTTTTATGATTAACATTTTATTGAAATTTCAGATGGTGCACAAAACAAGCATATATGTTGATAAGGATGGTTAGACATCCAGCAGCATCATTGTTTATACTAGTATGGAAAGTGTGAGGATATCCGCAGTACATATTGTCCACTATCAAAGAGAAACAAAGACAGACCACAGAGGCAAAGAAGCAAACCGCCAAACCAACAGACACAGAACTGAGAAAACAAAAAAAACCAAAACAAAACAAAAAAACCCCACATGAAACAAATAGCACGTTGCATACTCAGCGATACTGGGCACAGCGTTGATAATGAAGGGGCACTAATATGAACCCCCACCATAGATGAAGAAAAGGCTGACATGCAAGGAACCGAGGTGGTGATACTGAGAGGTACATGTAAACTTCTGGGACCCTGTGCCCCATCCTGACATGTCCCTTAGTCCTACCCCCTAATGGCAGCTAGGTAACGTTCCCATTTCAGATTGAAACTCTCCACCCTATTCATGAGTCTGTATGACAAGCCTTCCAGTGCTGCTAGCCTACCCAACTGGTTGTGCCATAGATTGATAGAGGGGGGTAATAATAAGTGTACGGCCCAGCATCAATGCAGTCTGTACCCATTCTGCATCATGGGATGGAAGGTCCTCGAGTAAGGAGGGGTTAGGATGACATGACTTTAAAACCAGCAGATTTTTTAAATTTCACATCCTCAAATGTAAGATCAAATTTTTTCAGTGGAAAATGCCCAGAAAGAGGAAACATGCTGACACATAATCTATATAAATATCTATCTATATCTGTATAAACCAGATATCCCTGAAGCTTTCTGCTTCTGTCAGCATCTTTCCTCTTTCTGGGTATTTCCCACTGAAAAAATGTGATCTTACATTTGAGGATATTTATAGCTCTTTGAGTCCTGCATATGACCCCTGAAGGGCTCGTCAGATACAATATCTTTTTATTTGGTTTTATTCATTTTTTAATCTTTATTTAACCAACCTGGTTAAATAAACCAACCAACCTGGTTAAATAAAGGAGAAACTGTGCTGCCCTCCAACACATCTGTCAGGCTTTCACGTGTGCAGAAATTCACTACCACTGATTGTGAAACAAAAACTGGTGGTTTTAACAGAATATGTACAAGCTGGAGGTACTGGAATATGTTGTGTGGTTACATACATTTAATTTTCCCCCACATAAGCTTTGTGTCATAAACTGCCAGGTCCATTATTAGAAATAAACGGATGTTTGTGGGTAAATAGAACAGATTTTGTCAGTTGCAGTTTTATCAGCACAGACAGCAACAATACAACACAGTGGCTGCATCCCAAGTCTCTTAAATTGCATCCACGTTTCCCTCACTTGCGTCTTTTCCTTGCGTCTTAGTCCTTCCTGCTGTGGATGCAAGGAGAGACGCAAGGAAACCAAGTGAGGAGAGAAGAAACGAGGAAATTTGTTTTAAGAGACATGAGACGTCCTCTCCTCTAAAGCGTCACGTGAAGCGACGTCCGTTTCTGATGACGGCTGATGACGACAGCTGATCACAGCTGGATCAGCTGTCGGTCGGCTTTAACAGCTGTTGAAACTTCTGATGGAGTTTGTGTCTGCACACGTGCACTGTGTTAATACTAATAAAGGTTCACAGTTATCACCGCTAGAGCAGCTGTTTCCTCTCTGCAGCCTGTTACCTGTTCAACAAACACTTAAATAAAAACCTGCATTCTGCATTTATACTGTGTCCTGCTCAGATGGACAGGAACCATTTCTACTGACAGAATGCGTTTATACTATTTATTGATTATTTGCATCTGTATTTTTTGATAATCCTGATAGTGAATTCATCATTCAATAACCCAGAATATGATCAGGGTATCTTCTGAACACTGGAAAATATGTATTTGGCTAAATGTTTCAGGACAAATTTTCAGCCTCACATGTGACTGAATGGAAATGACGATAAATGATGTAAAATATAAATGTGTTTAACTGTTATTATGGATCAAATTAAAGTCAGGAAGAGTCTGTCTGTCAGCAAGAAACAGTTTAATGGAGGAAATAACATCATGAAAAAAAATCTTTCTAATAAATGAAGAAAGTTGTTTATGATTCTTTTGTTGATCAGACCGACAATTAACAGATTTTTAACTATATGATGAATCAGAAAACAAATAAAACATAAAACTTGGGAATGATACACTTAAATTAAATCTGTAATCTGTCTCCTCTTCAGTATGAAACTGCAGTGATGTATCAAATCAGTCTGATCAGCTGCAGCATCCAATCAACAACTGATATCCAATAAGGGGGCGTGTCAGCCCGTAAAAGACTTCCGTGAAGGCTGCTCTCGTGTTTCCTCGTTCCTCAGAGACCCCTCCTCGCTCCTTGCTCCTAGGAGCAGAATAAGAGACTTGGGACTCCTGTCAAAATGGCGCATCAGGAACAACTTCCAGTTCAGGTTAGGGGCAAGGAGCGAGGAGACATAAATTAAGAGACTTGAGATGTATCCAGTGTGTGTATGTGTGTGTGTGTGTGTTTGTGTGTTTTTGGTTTATAACAGTGGTTGGCAACCAGCTTATTAGGTGCATTAGGTGTAAACTGGTCGAGGGTGCTGACATTCACTAAACTTTTATATTAAATTTAAAGAAGCAAAGTAAAAGGTTTAGGATTTAAAAGTGACTTCAGTCAGAGCTGTTCTTACTGCACATCAAAGCAGCTGCATCATGAAGTTTACAGTTTACTTCTCCCAGAACTGCTGCAAGTGGTGTGAATGTTGCTGTTGCACAGAGCCTCGTGCCTCTAGAGGTCCTGCACTCTTTCACTGTTTTCTTCCTTGTATCTTTTTTTATTTCCCAACAAATTTCAAGTTAGCTTCAAGTCAGTGTTCATGTCTGACACTTTCAGAGTTCTAGTAAATGCTCTAATAGTAAAGTCTACACATTTATAACCCATCATAAACCATGGATGCAGCTGTTCACATTATATGTTTATTAATTTACAAATAGTTGTGTTATTCTTCAAAAAAGAAAAAGAAAGAGAAGAAATGAGCAATACATTTTAAAGCTCATGAGAAACCTTGAGAAGCAAATTGATAGGACCAAACACATTCATTGGTGTGAGTTAACACCCAGGACACTTTGGTTCTAGAGGTTGTCTGATGCATTTTAGAAATAAGGAAGTTTACTTTTACACAAAGAGGAACACTCCTTTTTCTCACCAAGTTAGAGCCAAAATATCTCTCAATGATCTATTTTTATTTTTCTGAACAAACACTTCACTGAACATTTTCTTATTGCTTCTTTCAATTTGTTTGAATATCTGTTGGTAACACTTGACTTTAACATCGTTCCCATTTATCATTTATAAGTTGTATATTGCTATTTAATAAATGCTTATAATTCTTGTTGGAACCCAGAAGTGTTTGCTGCTGTATAAACAGATAATTAATGACAATATAGTAAAACTCAGTTATAGTGATATAAAATATGTCTTCATAGGAGAAGTTATAATAAATACTGAGAATTAATAAAATATCTCTATACCTTATGACTATATATTAAATGTTTATATGATCCTCATAAATGGGATAAAGTGATTATTCTTATCTTCAGTCAGCACCTTCATCATGAAACCACTGATCTACACATATCAATATTACACTTGTTGTGTTCATATATATTAGACTGTATGTATGTATTTATTTAATCTTCATTGTTGGATATCTCCTGGGATATTATACAGTATGTAAAGATTTTTATGAGGTCAATATATTGTGCTACTGACATACTGGAATGTTTGGTTTGTTGGTGTTTAATGTGTCTGAATAATTCCATAGAGGTCATATGGGTCAAATAATGGGGTCAAAAATAGAATGATTCATTCATTAATGTACCCTCAACCACCATCATCATCGTCATGTCGCAAACAGAGCGAGAGAGAGAGAAAGAGGAAGAGGAAGGAATGTTAACTTAAATCATCGTCAGCTTCCTGATTGATCAGACAGACATACAGAGGCAATTCTCTGACAGTTTGATGATTTTCTGCATCAGGATCAAACTCAGAATGAATATCCACCATGTTCTGTTCTTCTGCTTCTTATCAGGTGAGGACTGATTACCTGACTGTGTCTGTAAAGCTGCAGCACAAACTGCTTCTGGACATTCATTGTGTTCATTTTAACAAATGTCAGATTTGTATCACACAAGTTTTCATGTTGCTGTCATGTTAATTAGTTTTCCTGTCGTTCTCTAAATTATTCTGTTACTAATTACAACATCTTTATAATCTAATCTTGTAATTTAACTAAATTAAACATAATCTAATTTAACTAAACATATGAACCATCCATCATGAATATTTGTTGCTCATTAATGTGTTTGATATTAGAAAGTATGAAAGAAAAACATTGAAAAACAGACGTTACACAGAGACACTGTGACTACAACTGCAGCTACAAGTAGAACAACAGCAACTGCTGTACAGTCAGTGAAAACTTTGCTAATGGCTGCCTCTGTATCATCTCTGCTTCTCTGTGAACTGATGGATTAGCCCTCATTAATCTGCAGTCTGTTTACAGTAAGTCTACAATACACAAAGTATTGATCATCAGTATTCACTGTTCATCTTTCCAACAGCACTGCAGGATGGAAACACTGGACTCGTCAATGCAATAAGTGTTTATGCTGGAGCTGAAGGAGGAAATGGTTCAATTATTTGCTCCTTGACTTCATCTGGAAGCACCAAGTTCTTCTGTAAAGGAGAATGTAAAGAAGAAGACATTCTCATTAAAACAGATGGTGTCACAGCTCAGAGTGGCAGATACAGCATCAGCTATGAAGACGGATCTTCTGGAAGAAGAACTGTGACTGTGACCTTCACACAGCTGACCAAGTCAGACTCAGGACGGTACACATGTGGTTTGGGTGGATCTTCAGTCCCAGATGCTTACCGTGACTTTGACGTCATAGTTACAGATGGTGAGTTTCTACTGAAAGTCATAAAACCTGATATATTTACTATGTTCATCCCATTTAATGATTCTGAAGCTTAAGAATAAATGAAGTCAGATATAATTTAATTAAATTGTTGAAGAATGTGAGACGTTTATGATATATTGACTCAGTGTATCAATGTTGGATGAAATCATGACTCCAGACTGCAGCATCTTACAGGAAGTACAGACAGTAACTGTTGATTGTTCATCTTTTCAGCAGCAACGTTGGGTGAAAACACTCATTTCATCCGTGCAGGAACTGTGGGAGGAAATATCACATCTGGATGCCTCAATACTGTCAATGGAAGCAGGAAGTTCTTCTGTAAGGATGAATGTAAAAAAGAAGAAGACATCCTGGTTAAAACAGAAGAGAACAGAGCTCAGAATGGCAGATACAGCATTGAATATAGAGAAGGATCTACATATGGACTGTATTTGACCATCACACAGCTGAAGAAGTCAGACACAGGACGGTACAGGTGTGGTTACGGCAGAGCTTTGTCTCCAGATTCATCCAACACGTTCCAGATCTTTGTTGTAGATGGTGAGTTTTAAATTTAATATTCTGTCCACATTCTGTTCAATGAATAAAAATTGGATGAAAATTGAATAAAAAATGAATTTCAAAAAATTTGAAATGGTTAAAATAATGAAAATTTGTCATTTTTATTTAAAATAAAAAAAGAATGAATTTTAGGGGTGACCTGATAGCTGAGTGGTTATCACATGGACACTAACGCCCTGAGCAGCGAGTCCTCAGTTTGATTCCCAGCTGGCCGAACTGTCTGCTGCATGTCATCCCTCTACTCCCCACATGTCCTGTCTCTCTCCACTATCACTATCAAATAAATCCATAAAATGTCCAAGAAATAATCTTAAAAAATGAATTTTGAATACAACATTTAAAGAGTGGATGGAAATGACATGACAGAAACAAATATCTGTTTTTTCGGGTCACAGCCAGAAGTTGATTTGTGACAACAAGAGGAGTGCTGAGGTTGGCAGAGTCATACTAGTTGTCCAACTAATAATACTTTTTGGTGATTAATAGAACATATCTTAATCATTTAGTTCATTAACATATTTAACGCTGCATATTTCTTGTGTATGTGATGGATGCTGTCAATATGATCTTTCTGTCTAGAGCAGCACATAAGACAGTTCAGCACCTAGAAGAAAACATTTCACATTCAATTTTACAATAAATGTTGTTAAAAATTGTTATCTTCACGTCTAATGTTTAAACACATCCTATGTTTCTAATGATGTAAGATAATTATTAACATGTGATGTCAGCACATGGCAAGTCAAGAAACATTCAGACCAAAGTCTGAGATGTTTTTTCAACAGGAAGATCTCATTTTTGATAAAGGTTTCCTGTGTAGTTTTCTTGTAAACAAGGTTATATTTATATTCAGTGTTACTCACCAAAACATGCTGAGTGTATCCTTTAGGTCCAACATAAGTGTTGAACATGTTTCCTCAATCATAAAATATTTGTAAAGCTGATAATTTGAAGTATTTTAAATCTTGCATTGCCTGCAGTCTTCTTCTCTCCTGCTTTTGTTGGTGCATTGCTGTGTTTCTGGGCAGGTTCCTGCATCCTGTAGATCAGTGGGATGATGTGAAACCACTGGCAGGATTGTGTATCACGTCAACCACGTGTGCACAACGTAGATCCACATGTAAAAACAAGCTACTTGTGGTCAAAAACTCCACAGGGAACCTTTAAGCTTCTAATACAAGACAAAAGATCCCAGTCTTTTAAACTAATAAATGTCTCTCTCTCTCTTCCTTCCCAACCAGACTCCTATGTCCCTCAACAAGGTTACTTCTGGCCTCTGGCTGTAATCGTTCTTGTGGTGTTTGTGCTGTTGGCTGTTGTTCTGTTGCTCCTCTACAAATTGAAGATGAAGAGGAACTCTGGTTTGAACACCAGAGGAACCTCAGACAGCAGAAACATGGTGGTGAATTTCTATAACAATGTATGTCTCATTCAATTCAATTCAATTCAAAAATTCTGTATTCGTCCCTCAAGGGGGAAGCACGTTTGCAAACAAGTACATATATACAATTCATTCACACACATTTAAAAATCTACAAAATACAAATATGACAATGTCAGAAAAAAATTCTACAAAATACAAATATGACAATGTCAGAAAGAGTTTAAACACACAAGGAATAATGGCAGTGGCCCTTGTTAACGTTAATTCTTACTTTTGGCAGACATTTTATTTTTGCAGTTAGGAACAAACAATCTCATGGCTGCAACTACTTCACTGCTGTGTACAAAAGTGTAATAAAATAAAATCACAGTTACTGTTAATAGACCTCTGGCCTGCCGAGTTGTTATCACTAAAATATCAGCAAACAATTGAAGAACACAATATCTGGGCTGTTACCGTGGTTATTGCTATATTTTAGGTTTGATGTCATTGCTGTTTTATTTTCAGTTATCTTTCAGCAATGAGAACTGTCCTCCAGTCTCCATGTATGAAGACTCCGTCTACCAGAGCCTGGATCCAGACAGCAGGGATCCGGACCAAACCTACTCTACACTCACAGCAAACACATGATGATGTTTGGATTTGGATCTGGATTCTGTACTGTGCAGGTTAACATGTGCTGCAAAGTTCCAGTTTGTTCTACTTTCTTTCTTTTTTTTGTTTAATCGGCAGATATTAACTATAAACATGCTATTTTTCACCTCTATGCTGATGATACACAACTGATCATGTTTCTTCTTACTTGCTTATTCTGAAATGTTCATTCTGTCTTCAAAAATGTAGATGTTATTTGATATTGTTCTTTTACCCTTTGAGCCAACTCTGTCTCCTAGAAATTATGTTCATATTTGACTGCATTGCATATTACAGTGTATTTAAAAAATATTCAGACTCTACTTTTTCACATTTTGTTATGTTGCAGCCTGATGCTAAAATCATTTAACCCTCCTATTGTGTTAGGGTCAAATTTAACTGGTTTTCATGTTTAGATGTGTGAAACATACTTTTAATTTTTCTGATCAAAACAAGGCTTCATTACATTTTCTAGAATGGCCTACTGATTACATTTTCTTTTGTTATGTATTTTAAATTTAATTGAATTTTTATTTTACAGCACAGACACTCCTGAGCCTTTTTCACAATAACATCTGTACTGTCACTAAATCTCAATCTGTCATCAAACACAGTTCCCAAGTATTTGTAGGTCTGGAGAAGTTCAACACTTACTGAAGTCAAGAATGACTGTTGGAACTGTGTGTGTCTTCTATTGAGATTACCATTTCTTAAGTTTTGGACACATTTAAATCTAAAAAAGATCTCAATCTTTAGACGGCACATGACTGCTGCTCCAGCAGCAATAGGAAGGTCTGTGTCCACCATAGTGAATCATTTTATAGCCAGTATGTGTGTACCATATTTCCTCTAATAGTGGCTGGTTGTCAATTAAAAGCCAGGTCTCCGATAATGGCAGGGGTTTGGTCAACACAAACAAATAAAAGCCGGCCCCAAAAAGAGGCTGGGGTTGATAAAAAAGGTGGATAAACTCCTGGTGTCTGTTATATAATGTGCATGCCAGTTAAGCATAAATAATAGTTACCTGGATGTAACTCCAGTTCTATGAGTACATGTGTGGTAATGCAGTGACAAAAATTTAACAGAGCAAACGGAAGCAGATCAGAAAGCGAGGAGGCTTTGTACTAAAATATGAGCAAATATACTTAGGGTTAGGGTTATACAGAGGGAATTATAAATAAAGGCCTCTCTCTTATATAAGTCTACTTCCAATAAAGGCCAGGTACCCTCTGCAGTTGAAGTAATCAACTATTAGAGGAAATATAGCAGTATTGAAAAAGACACTTAGACACAGAGAGCTTTAACATTTGATTCAAATTATTGTTGCATCATACATTGTCCGGCCTGTAAACATTAAGTGTCATTTTATAATGTGAAAAAAATGAGAAGCTTTTAATGAGGTTTATCAGAACTTCTTTAAATTCTTGCTAAATTCACTTAAAGGACTCAGTTTCTTGACAGTGTGGAGCTTCAGGAACCCAGTCTCTTTATTCAGAAAACCTCTTCTGATACTCTTAGATCATATAATTAATTTCATATCCCCATTTTCATGGGTGACGTGCTGTTTGTCCACATTTGGCCAGTTTCTACTGTAACAAACCAGTTAAGACAACAGGAAGCAGAACCCTCACGCAGACACTCTGACAGGCTGGTTGAGTGAAAGACAGTTTTACTTTTAAATTCAATAAACAGACTTCTAGTTGACAATCTCAACTCAAGGCAGTGAAGCAGAAAGGCAGGTAACCACAGACACACAGCAGGTCAAACTGGATCAGCACAGCAGCTTTGCAACACAGAGGATCTGGAAAACTGGTAGTGACCATATGGCTATGTTTATTTTGCTCTGATCCTCTAATGAATGATTACATTTGACCTACTTTAGCTAGGTTAAGTTTAGTTTTACTGTTTTCTTGACCGAATCTTTTTCATTTCCCAACACACTAAAAGAATTAATTTCAAGTCAGCTTCAAATCAGTGTTCATGTCTGACACTTTCAGAGTTTTAATAAATGCTCTTGGTAGATGTATTTCTTAGGCAAGTAAAGTCTACATATGTATAAACCACCATAAATCTTAAATTAATTTGCAAATAGCTGTGTTAATCTACAAAAAAAGAGAAAAAAGCTGTATAAACAGATAAGGAATGATAGTAATATAAAATATGTCTTCATAGGAGAAGTTATAACAAATAATGAGAATTAATAAAATGTCGTTATACCTTATAACTTTATATTAAATGTTTATATGGTGCTCATAAAAGGGGTAAAGTGATTATCCTTATCTTCAGTCAGCTTCATCATGAAACCACTGATCCACACATATCAATATTATACTTATGTTCATATAGGTTAGACTGTGTGTATGTATTTATTTCATCTTACATTTAGATACATTTACATTTTTCATTTAACAGATGCTTTTATCCAAAGCAACGTACATCTGAGACTGATACAACACAAGCAGGGATCTAGTCAGGAGAGAACAACGCGAGTATTAGTTTCTCTATATTGTGTAAAACACAATAATTAGTGTTTTTCACAGAGCTGTAACAGAATACACATGGCACAAATGACAGAGAACATAAAAATATAGAACAAGGATTCTGTGACACCAATCTCATGTGATCTCACTAAATGTGTTTTCTGTCATCACTCACTGTGTTAAATGCTTTTCAGGAGGAAAGCAGTCCGGCTCCACCACCACCAGAGGTAAATCTATCAGTCAATCTACTATTCCAGTTTCAGACCAATAATAATGATACAAATCTTGTACATCACTTGTGGATCCTCCTCTTTTCACCACTGTGAGGCTGACTGACATGTGATAAGAACAGAGGCCACTAGAGGTCGCTGCTCCGTCACTTTTCACTTCTATAATGTGTTCCATGTGAGATGACTGACTGAAGCTGTGTTTTTCTAACAGGAGCAGACCCTTATGTAGCAGGAACCGGGTCCATCAAACAAACAGTAACAATTACTTCATCAGTTTCTGGGAGAACTTTTGTCCCTCTGAGATTAGTTTGAACTTTCCTCTTGCTTGACTCACAATCTGTTATTTACTCACCTTTTCCTACTTAGACAGATTATTTATGTTTGATAAATGCTGTTTGCTATTGATCCATTTCATTTACTGAAATTTCAGATGTTCTAGTCTTTGTTTTAGTTTCTTTATTGATATTGTCTTTCGAATGATTTGATCAGTGATATAATTACTGTGTTAGACTCATATTGATGATTGCATTTTATTGACTGCTTTTCACTTGTTGCAACTCTAAAGAATAATTTAGATTCAGTTCATTTTAAGTTAAATATTGAAGCTGTTTTGATTTTCATTTAAACATTAAGTTTGATTGCATTTTATTTATTCAGTTTATATTTTTATGCCGGATCTTGATTGTTCATTTTGAATTGATTTCAGAACATATTTACATCTTGATTTTGCCCTTTTAAGGTTTTTATGCCATTGATTAAGATCTCTATTGTATTATGGATAATGGGACAAATATATGGTTAAAAAATAAAATACTTTAATACTACAGTATAAAGTAAGTGGTATTTTAATTTCATCATAAAGCATTTGGCAGTGATTACATTTCACAATTAGGTATTAGGTTGGTTGATCTTCACCTCAACTCAGCAACGTTACTAAAATAGCCTTTTATCACTTGAGAAACATAACAAGAGTCAGACCCTACCTCTCCCTAGAGGATGCTAAAAAACTGGCTCATGCTTTTGTACTCTTATGGTTAGATTATTGCAACACACCTTATACTGGTTAGCCAAAAAAACTATTGATCAGCTGCAACGCATCCAAAACTCAGCAGCAAGAATTCTAACAAAAACCATTAAAAGAGGTCACATTACTCCCATGTTAGCATCTTTGCACTGACTACCAGTAACGTTGAAGATAGATTTTAAAATTCTTTTACTTGTTTTTAAAGCTCCGAATGGGCTTGCACCTTCCTATCTGTCAGATCGCCTGTCGGTGTACGTTCCAAATTGCTCCCTCAGATCGCATGGTGCCGGTCTGCTGAGGGTGCCACCACCGCACAGCAAGAAGTATGGCGATGCTGCCTTCTGTTGTTATGCACCAAGGATTTGGAACATGCTCCCTCCTCATCTTAGACAAGCGACCTCGCTTGACAGTTTTATGAAGCCCCTTACGAAAAAAGCACATGTGAAATTCAGTCTTTCACATGTGAACTGAGACATTTCACATGTGATGTTGTGATTTCACATGTGAACTTAAAATTCACATTTGGAAATCATATCTGTATCTTAAAATTCACATGTGAAAAAGACAATATGTTTTCAGCTTTACATGTCATTGCAAACTTTACATGTGAAAAAGATAATGTCACATGTGAAGTGAAACATTTCACATGATGTTGTGGTTTCACATGTGAACCTAAGTTTCACTTTCGGAAATCACATGTGTATCTCAAATTCACATGTAAAAAAAAAAGTTTTTAATTTTATATGTGAATGCAAACTTAACATGTAAAAGGGATAAAGTCATGCGTGAAATGAAACATTCACATGTGATATTGTGATTTCACATGTGATAAAAGACATGTTTTGAATGCAAACTTTTATATGTGAAAATCACCATTTCCTATGTGAACTGACACATCTCACAGATTGATTTCACATGTAAACTCAAGACCTTTCCCTTCCATATAAACTGAGACATTTCACATGCGACATGATTTAGAATGTTATAAAAGACGTGTCAAGTTTCAAGAGGAATAGATTTTTGGATTGAAAAGGTACTCTTTGTAAAATGTTCTCTTCCTGGACATTTTGCTAACGCCACCTAAGTGTATTGAGTGTATTAATAAAAGTATTGAGCCAAGGAGCTCGCGCTTCCCGCCCATACACTCTGGGTTCCCCATGCTGCCTTCGGGACCTCACGGAAATATTACAGTTATCGAGTGTAATACATAAATGATCATAAACATGAACAACAACGGTCTCACAAACGCATGTATTACTATAATATGTGAGATGTCGCATTTATAAGCTGTAAATAACGTATCCCATGTCCATTTCTGATGTTCACAAAGGAGCAATAGGGTAGGTTTATTTTTGTCATACCGTTTATATATTCCGTAGTTACATGTCTGACCTATTTTTTTCATTTCATTAATTCATTTAATTTAATCCATACTAAGTTAGTAAAATCTGCACCAAAAAATTACTTCACATAACATTATCCTCTGTAAGCAAACGTGAGACAAGCTTTTGATGAAGACAAATCTTGGATGGTGCACATGAATGCATCGTCATCTTTGACCGTTGGAAGCAGATTGACGTCACAGACGAAGACAGAGAAATGGATTGGGACGCAGAGATTTATCGGTTCGACGACGACCAAATTAGTATATTTAAAGAAAAATGTGTATCAAAGAAGAAAACGCTGAATGACTCTGACATGATTGGGCTGTTGGAGCACAGCTCCACCGACAAGGGGAGGATGGCGAAAATACCCTCAACGGTAAGTCACTGGCAGTGAGTGGTGAGTAACTGTTAACCTAAAACTAGCTTAATGCTAACTTTACTTTGACACCATGCCAGCTAGCTAGTTAGATGCTAATAGTTGTAACGTGAAGTTGTATGCTTTTATAAGTACATAAATTTGTTGTTTTGTCACGTTTTTTGCCACGTTTAATTGCTTGTTCGGTGAAATCATTCGTTGCATAGCTTCATCTGTGAATTTAGCACGGTGTAACGTTACGTCGACGTTAACTTTACGTTACCGCGTGACTTGCACGTTATCATTAACGTACAGATTCTAAGAACCATTGAAGAACCTCTGTTATCCAGCATTAGAAATTATTTCTTCCACCTCAGTATACTCTCTCTCTCTCTGTCTCTCTCTCTCTTCTTTCTTTTGAGTATATAAATATAATAACATCTCAACTCAACCGGTCAAGGCAGATGGCGTCCACCTAGAGTCCGCTGCTGCTGTATGTAGTTATAGTTTTTAAATGCATGATCGCAAACGTGATCATTTACGACGTGAGATACAGTTGAGTTATGATTGAAATAGGGTGGGATTGATAAAAATCATATACATGTTTTTAACAAAGTATTTTTGTTTTCTTTTTCTCTATTGTCATTATACTAAATAATTAAGACTCAGTGTCTGCCTATGGCTGCAGATTTGTGGTGATGTGTGTCCATCCTAACAATAATATATATATATGTCTCACTGAGAAGCGTTTTGTCCATTTGTTGAGAGTTCAGCCTTTTCAGAGCTATGATATAAGCAATGTTACTTGCTGAAAGGACAAAGATTCATCAGCACACACTTTGATCTATATTCCATTTCCATGTAATGGTTCACAATTTAAAAGTTTTTTCTAATAATTTGTTATTTCATGTATGTAATCTTTGTTCATTGTATTTCCAAATTTTGATTTTTTTTCCTCTGATCTGGCATGTCTCAGGTAGGGGTTGAAATTGAAATAGTCTTTGTATTTTTACAAAACCTGTGCAACATCATTATCCTGAAACCATTTACAGTGCTTACAGTGCATTTAATTGACTTTGTTTTACCTCTATGATTTGATCCCTTCTCCAGGATTTTATTGCCGCAGGGCGGGATCTCTTACATTTGACTCAATGTTTTTCTTTTTTTTTATGCTAATCTGTGATTGGCCATGACACGTAAAATGACCCTCCAAGGGAGGCTGTCCTCCCTTACCAGTCAACAACCAGAATGCAATATTGACATCGAGTTGGTCCAATGATAGTTTCCAGATTTCATCTTCAATTCTCTCCACTGTAAGGCAGAGTAGCAGCAGTAGATAGCTCCTTGCGTTAGCCAATGCAACAGCTGGCTTGTTGCAGCAGCCTCAAGGACTCTTTATACATACGTAGAATGACTGTTAAGCTCTGTTGTTAAGCTAATGGGAGAAATGATCTGGACTGGTCAGCGCAGCAGTAGCAGGACACCGCCAGGGAGGCTGGAGAGAGAAGCAACCGAAGAAACAACCATGAGAGTTAGCTTGTTTGTCATTGTTGCTAATGATATCAGACTGGATAAGCAGCAGCCATAAAGTTCCTGTAACTAACAAACAAGATGGCCAACAGCCACAAATGGATGCTATGACATGAATACTTCTGGACATCTCCATGAAAGAAAGAAGAAGACATCAGATAACGTGAGTCAGATACAGCTTCTCTCTCTCTGTCTCTTTGGTCGCTAATTTCATCTCTGATGGTTAAATGTCTCTCTGTGTGGCTGTTGTGTGAATTTATGTCCTTAACAAGAATGCAGCAGAGATCATAATGTGTTGTGGGTAACGTTAGTTTACTTGTTGAAGTTACAGTGAGCTGTCTGGACTCACTCATTCGTTGTTTTTAATTGAGTGGTTGTTCAGTCACCTGTTGATGTGTGATTAGTGAATGTTTGCAGGAGGTCTGGCTGCTTGCTTCTGACAGTTTTTTTAGTTCGTTTTTAAGCTGAGACATATATTGAGTAATAAGCTTAAAGTAACTAGAATAACAAGTGTTAACTAGTGCTGTAACGGATCGTAGTTGATCCGTGATCCGTACGGATCACCCCCCACGGTTCGGCAGGTATATGAACTGCGGATTAATTGCAAAATTTAATGTGTCATTTGAGACAAAGTAAACAAACTGCTGTAAGTACAAGTCATGGGCAGACAGCATGTCGCTAACGTTAACAGGGATTTTGAAGAGCAACGATCAAACCAGCATCTAACCCGTCCGATGTGACATTTGAGTTGTTTACCTGCTGTTTAATGTGCTGCAGCTGAGCAGCTTATTAGCATCTAGCTGCTAACTGACGTTAGCGGTGAATGTTTATCAAGTTTCGATGACGTGGACAGAGGCTGTTTCATTCACTGTTTAAAAGAGGACGGTTTCATGCCTCATATTGCAATAACTGAGCATTGAATATTTTATATATTTTGTTTTGTTTTATTTTATTTAAACATTGGACATCTTAAATGTTGTTTTCATTTAAGACCATGGGCAAAAGTTCCTTGCTGTTTCTGGCTGTAAATGTGTTACAGAATACATGGAAAACAAAGTTTTATTTGTCTCCCCCCTTTTTTTCGCTGATCCTAATAATGATCTGATCCGTGACTCAAATCCGTGATACGATCCGAACCGTGAGTTTTGTGTTCATGTTAACACCCCTAGTGTTAACATGTCAGCTTTGTAGACTATATTTTGTATGTCGTGCACATAGATCAGTGTGTGTAAGTCATGTATTTGATACATGCATTAATACTTTCTGATGTGAACCTACACTTTTAGATCTGTGAATGTTTTTAGTGTTCAGTCTTTCTAGTATTCAGCACTGATCCGTTCCTGTATCACATCATAAGCTTTGTGCTACTTTATATATTTCTGTATACTAAGAAAAATATATAGGAAACACTTGTAAATCATGTGATAGGTTGTCTGTTTTTGATGAGAACATAAATCTGTTGTCACAATAGAACAATACTATAAATTTGAATATTACTTTGTTGGTAAAATGACACATTTGATCCACTCCATGGCTAAGATGAGCACTTCTTGGTTTAGAGACAATACGTATATGCTAAATGTCTTTAAAGAAGCAGCCTTTTCACCACTCATGCAAATTGTTTTATTGGCATATAAAATTACCCCCCAGCCCTCCGATTTCATCAGGTGGGACAATGATATAGTTTGATGCAGTTTGTTGTAAGATTCCATGTAGGTTTTCCTCCTGTCCTCCCCAATTTTTTGAGTCACCAGCCGCCACTGGTGTATATATTTCTTTTGTAAAGCACTTTGAGCTGCATTTTATGTCATGAAAGGTGCTCTATAAATAAAGTTTAGTATTATTATAATTATTTTTAGTGTTGCTATTGTAAACTACATGAACAGTTTCTTACCGTAAATGTTACAATAAATGTTACAATAAATAAAACTGAAAAGTTCCTTCTTATTCATATTGATTAAAAAAAACATAAATTGCAGACATGTACTGTAAATAACAACGTGTCTTCAATCTTAATGGTCCAGTAATGAGATCAGCTCAGTTTTACATTTAAAAACAAATAACCCTTAACATCTATCACACAAGAGACAGCTTTATGGAACTGAAATTTATTCAGAAGCTTTCAGAAATGTCAATTATATTCAAGTGTGTTTGAAAAAGTAATTATCAAGGTTAAAGCCCTTTCAAAGGGGGTCAGGTTAAATCTGTTAAGTATAACATCCTGAGCTGCCATCAAAACTTTGTCATGAGTCTAAACTGCAACTGTTTTGCAAACTCCTGTTAAAAATAAAGAAAAGCACAAATAAACAGATTGCAGGATAACAGAATTTGTAATGCCTTCAAATGTCCTCTGTTTTAATTGGCAGAAGGTTGGCATCCAGGCTTCCAGGCTCACAGCTCACTGAGTGAGAAAGACACAAGAATGAAAATCAAAGACAGAGTGAGAAAAAAAGAAATGAAACAATTCAATGGGAGAGAGAAACCTAACTTCCCTTTATGAAGTAATGTCAAGTTGTT
Source organism: Thunnus maccoyii (assembly GCF_910596095.1). NCBI lineage: Eukaryota > Metazoa > Chordata > Actinopteri > Scombriformes > Scombridae > Thunnus > Thunnus maccoyii. The sequence continues at coordinate 33,214,131 of NC_056536.1, forward strand.
GAGAAGGGTGGTGACAAGAAATCACTGTGAGCTTGTTTGTCTTAGTAAGAATAACTTTCCCCGGCTGACCTGTAGTTCCCCTCTCAGGGTTAGTCACAATGAGGACAACATGTGACAATTGATCTAATATGTCCCAGGTTTTCGTAAAGCTTGACAACAAACTGCAGTATATTTGCAGCAAACTACAGCTCAGAAACACAGCTAGTTGAGTGAGCTTTTATATCTGAACAATATGACCAGGACTCACACTTTTTATTTCGTTCCAGCTATGTGGAAAAGTGATATTTTCATATCACAGATGAACAAAGGCATTAAAATGTGCCTTCTAATTAATACATGAGATTCAGCTGCTATTAAGGAAACATAAGTACTGCTAAGTATTTATAAAAACAAAAAATATCCAGACATAAAGCATGAACCACAGGCACATAATCTTTACAAACCACATATCCTGATTTGGGTGCGGCCCTGAAGCTTTCTGCTTCCATCAGCATGTTTCCTCTTTCTGGGCATTTTCCACTGACATTTGAGGATGTGAAAATTAAAAAATATGCTGGTTTTAAAGTCATGTCATCCTAGTGGATCTTATTAAATTCAATACTAATAATAACAAATGCACTATTGCGAAAAATGCACTATTCCCCCCTGTTTCAGTCATACTTCCTGAAACATCAGTGCCCACCTGTTTTAGGACATAACTTGGCCTTTAAAATAATGAACTATATACTTGTAGCACAGAAAGGGTTTGGGAAATTAGGAAGCTTTGACAAACATAGTTGGTTTTGGTTAATTTTTTAAGTGTAAAGTAAGATGCTACCACAACAAATGAACTGTTGTCCAGAGTTACATTCACATATAGTTTATTGTACAAAAATGAAACTTTAGGCCTTCACTGTATTCAGGATGGGTTCCATCAGACTAAACCAAACACACATTTGCATTTTCACGTCATACATCTAAAAACAATTAGCACTGATCTACAAACCAAAGTCTGAGTCAAATCCTGATACAAAATTTGTAGATGTTGCGAGGTGTTTTAAAAGAGCCACACTGCACCACAGCTTACAGCACAAAGGCAACATTACTCCAATTTTATAAAAACAGTAAAACTGATCAAGCCTGAAACATGCAGATCCCAGGCTTTATTGCCTTCATCTCTGTTAAATTATTTTGAGAGACAGGTCATGTTGTAGATTTCTTGTAGTAAATTTCAGTTTCCATTTACTTTTATTTGAAATGTAAAATGTTTGCAAGTTTATAATAAATGCACAATGGAGCACGTGTTAACTTGTTGACATTTTGTGGCAGTGGTATATCGGTATCGACAATGGGCAAAAATGAGATGGAAAGTATGGGCATGTTGGATATCGGCAAAAAATCCAATACCATACATCCCTAAATATAAATGACAGAAGAACAAAAAAAACAAAAATATGAACCTTTAATCTAAACTGGTCGAGGGTGCTGACATTCACTAAACTTTTATATTAAATTAAAAGAAGCAAAGTAAAAGGTTTAGGATTTAAAAGTGACTTCAGTCAGAGCTGTTCTTACTGCACATCAAAACAGCTGCATCATGAAGTTTACAGTTTACTTCTCCCAGAACTGCTGCAAGTGGTGTGAATGTTGCTGTTGCACAGAGCCTCGTGCCTCTAGAGGTCCTGCAGTCTTTCACTGTTTTCTTCACTGAATCTTTTTTATTTCCCAACAAATTTCAAGTCAGCTTCAAGTCAGTGTTCATGTCTGACACTTTCAGAGTTCTAGTAAATGCTCTTGTTAGGTGTATTTCTTAGGCAAATAAAGTCTACATATTTATAATCCATCATAAATCATAAATACAGCTGTTCACATCATATGTCTCTTAATTTACAAATAGTTGTGTTATTCTACAAAAAAAAAGAAAGAAAGAAATGAGCAATACATTTTAAAGCTCATGAGAAACCTTGAGAAGCAAATTAATGGGAAGAAACACATTCATTGGTGTGAGTTAACACCCAGGACACATTGGTTCTGAAGGCTGTCTGATGCATTTTAGAAATAAGGAAGTTTACTTTTACACAAAGAGGAACACACTCCTTTTTCTCACCAAGTCTCAGTTAGAGCCAAGATATCTCTCACTGATCTATTTTTCTTTTTCTGAACAAACGCTTCACTAAACATTTTCTTGTTGCTTCCTTCAATTTGTTTGAATATCTATTGGTAACACTTGACTTTAACATCGTCCCCATATTTAGCATTTATAAATCGTATATTGATATTTAATAAATGGTTATAACTCCTGTTGGAACCTAGAAGTGTTTGCTGCTGTATAAACAGATAATGAATGACAATATAGTAAAACTCAGTTATAATAATATAAAATATGCCTTCATAGGAGAAGTTATAATAAATACTGAGAATTAATAAAATGTCTTTATACCTTATAACTATATATTAAATGTTTATATGTTGCTCATAAATGGGGTAAAGTGATTATTCTTATCTTCAGTCAGCAGCTTCATAATGAAACCACTGATCTACACACATTAATATTACACTTGTTGTGTTCATATATATTAGACTGTGTGTATGTATTTATTTAATCTTCATTGTTGGATATCTCCTGGGATATTATACAGTATGTAAAGATTTTTATGAGGTCAATATATTGTGCTACTGACATACTGGAATGTTTGGTTTGTTGGTGTTTAATGTGTCTGAATAATTCCATAGAGGTCATATGGGTCAAATAATGGGGTCAAAAATAGAATTATTCATTCATTAATGTACCCTCAACCACCATCATCATCGTCATGTCGCAAACAGAGCGAGAGAGAGAGAGAGAGAAAGAGGAAGAGGAAGGAGTGTTAACTTAAATCATCTTCAGCTTCCTGATTGATCAGACAGACATATAGAGGCAGTTCTCTGACAGTTTGATGATTTTCTGCATCAGGATCAAACTCAGAATGAATATCCACCATGTTCTGTTCTTCTGCTTCTTATCAGGTGAGGACTGATTACCTGACTGTGTCTGTAAAGCTGCAGCACAAACTGCTTCTGGACATTCAATGTGTTCATTTTAACAAATGTCAGATTTGTATCACACAAGTTTTCATGTTGCTGTCATGTTAATTAGTTTTCCTGTCGTTCTCTAAATTATTCTGTTACTAATAACAACATCTCTATAATCTAATCTTGTAATTTAACTAAATTAAACATAATCTAATTTAACTAAACATATGAACCATCCATCATGAATATTTGATGCTCATTAATGTGTTTGATATTAGAAAGTATGAAAGAAAAACATTGAAAAACAGACGTTACACAGAGACACTGTGACTACAACTGCAGCTACAAGTAGAACAACAGCAACTGCTGTACAGTCAGTGAAAACTTTGCTAATGGCTGCCTCTGTATCATCTCTGTTTCTCTGTGAACTGATGGATTAGCCCTCATTAATCTGCAGTCTGTTTACAGTAAGTCTACAATACACAAAGTATTGATCATCAGTATTCACTGTTCATCTTTCCAACAGCACTGCAGGATGGAAACACTGGACTCGTCAATGCAATAAACCTTTTTGCTGGAGCTGAAGGAGGAAATGGTACAATTATTTGCTCCTTGACTTCATCTGGAAGCACCAAGTTCTTCTGTAAAGGAAAATGTAAAGAAGAAGACATTCTCATTAAAACAGATGATGTCACAGCTCAGAGTGGCAGATACAGCATCAGATATGAAGACGGATCTTCTGGAAGAAGAACTGTGACTGTGACCTTCACACAACTGACCAAGTCAGACTCAGGACGGTACAGATGTGGTTTGGGTGGATCTTCAGTCCCAGATTCTTATTCTGACTTTGACATCACAGTTATAGATGGTGAGTTTCTACTGAAAGTCATAAAACCTGATATATTTACTATGTTCATCCCATTTAATGATTCTGAAGCTTAAAAATAAATGAAGTCAGATAGAATTTAATTTAATTGTTGAAGAATGTGAGACGTTTATGATATATTGACTCAGTGTATTGATGTTAGATGAAATCATGACTCCAGACTGCAGCATCTTACAGGAAGTACAGACAGTAACTGCTGATTGTTCATCTTTTCAGCAGCAACGTTGGGTGAAAACACTCGTTTCCTCTTTGTAGGAACTGTGGGAACAAATTTCACAAAAGGATGCCTCAATACTGTCAATGGAAGCAGGAAGTTCTTCTGTAAGGATGAATGTAAAAAAGAAAAAGACATCCTGGTTGAAACAGAAGGGAACAGAGCTCAGAATGGCAGATACAGCATTGAATATACACAAGGATCTGTATTTGGACTGTATGTGACCATCACACAGCTGAAGAAGTCAGACACAGGACGGTACAGGTGTGGTTATGGCAGAGCTTCGTCTCCAGATTCATCCAACACGTTCCTGATCTTTGTTGTAGATGGTGAGTTTTATATTTTATTTTCTGTCCACATTCTGTTCAATGACTATCAATTGTTAGATGGTTAAATTATGAAAAATTGTGATCAACAATAAGTTTGTACGATTTTTTAAAACCTTTTCAGACATTTGTGCTTTTATGTTTAATGTCAGAAAACCAACCTGTGGATGTTATTTTCTTACTCTTCTGTAATCAAAAATCAAATAAAAATACTTTCTTGTGATTAACAGAACAAACCAACTTCAAATATTCTTAATCATTTACTTCATTAACATATTTAATGCTGCGTATTTCTTGTGTATGTGATGGATGCTGTCAATATGATCTTTCTGTCTAGAGCAGCATCTCATTTCTCTGCATTATTGATTCAGTATCTGATTGTTTCAATGTGTTTTCATTGTTCACAGCTCCAACCACTTCAAAACCAAACTGGACTCTCCGACCTTTTCCAACATCAGTCCCATCAGCCTCCACACCAACAACAACACAGAGTTTAATCTCCAGTTCAGGAAGCTTCACACCTTCATCATCTTTCCCTGAAACCACAGAGCAGTTTACAGGTACAGGACAGTTCATGTCTGTCCATCTGTCCATCACTGTCTCTCTGCAACAAAACGTCCTCTTAAAACAGTCAAATTCAGCATAACAATGTTGTCTAATAAGAGTAATAAGATGGTCCAACATGTGTTTCAGCACATAAGACAGTTCAGCACCTAGAAGAAAACATTTCACATTCAATTTTACAATAAATTTCCTTGTTATCTTCACGTCTAATGTTTAAACACATCCTACGTTTCTAATGATGTAAGACAATTAACATGTGATGTCAGCACATGACAAGTCAAGACACATTCAGACCAAAGACTTTGGGATTTTTTTTCAACAGGAAGATCTCATTTTTGATAAAGGTTTCCTGTTTAGTTTTCTTGTAAACAAGGTTATATTTATATTCAGTGTTACTCACCAAAACCTGCTGAGTGTATCCTTTAGGTCCAACATAAGTGTTGAATATGTTTCCTCAATCATAAAATATTTGTAAAGCTGATTATATAAAGTATTTTAAATCTTGCATTGCTTGCGGTCTTCTTCTCTCCTGCTTTTGTTGGTGCATTGCTGTGTTTCTGGGCAGGTTCCTGCATCCTGTAGATCAGTGGGATGATGTGAAACCACTGGCAGGATTGTGTATCACGTCAACCACGTGTGCACAACGTAGATCCACATGTAAAAACAAGCTACATTTGGTCAGAAACACATCCACCTACTCTCTTTCCCCACATGTCCTGTCTCTCTCCACTATCACTATCAAATAGAGCCATAAAATGCCCAAAATTATCTTAAAAAAAGAATTTTGAATACAAAATTTAAAGAGTGGATGGAAATGAAATGACAGAAACAAATATCTCTTTTTCGGGTTACAGTCAGAAGTTGATTTGTGACAACAAGAGGAGTGCTGAGGTTGGCAGAGTCATACTAGTTGTCCAACCTGTAACCTTTTTTATATTTCTATTAACATTAGGTAACATAGAGAAGAACGGTTCCTCAGGTTCCTTAATGTTCAAGACATCATACTCTAAAATGTTTCGAAAGATGAAACTCATTTGTAGAGTCACAAAGTAATCGGATGTAAAATGTGTTGCCTTTATAATGTTAGTTTTTAAATTTACAACAATCAGTTTGTACGATTTTTAAAAACCTTTTCAGACATTTGTGCTTTTATGTTTAATGTCAGAAAACCAACCTGTGGATGTTATTTTCTTACTCTTCTGTAATCAAAAATCAAATAACACGACTTAATAATAATAGAACAAATTCACTTAAAATAATCTTAATCATTTACTTCATTAACATATTTAATGCTGCGTATTTCTTGTGTATGTGATGGATGCTGTCAGTATGATCTTTCTGTCTAGAGCAGCATCTCATTTCTCTGCATTATTGATTCAGTATCTGATTGTTTCAATGTGTTTTCATTGTTCACAGCTCCAACCACTTCAAAACCAAACCGGACTCTCCGACCTTTTCCAACATCAGTCCCATCAGCCTCCACACCAACAACAACACAGAGTTTAATCTCCAGTTCAGGAAGCTTCACACCTTCATCATCTTTCCCTGAAACCACAGAGCAGTTTACAGGTACAGGACAGTTCATGTCTGTCCATCTGTCCATCACTGTCTCTCTGCAAAAACAGTAAAATTCAGCATAACAACGTTGTATAATAATAAATGAAGTGTATAGACTTATAAACAAAGTTCGGGAACCAAAGACCACGCCTTGTACGCATCCCATTTCCACACCACAGGGTATTTAGAGACACCACATCTGCTCCTCTCCCCTTTGTCTCAGCCTGCAAGTACCCTGTGACACACCAGCATCTAAAAAAAATAAACTTTTCTTACTCACATCACGGACCTCGAACTGCTCCTCAACACTTCGGACGAGGACTTGTTAGACGTCCCGGAGATGTCCCCTGGCGTCCGATCTTTCCGGCAGCCTCGCCTGCGCTCCTCGGTCTCCCTCATCCCGGCTCCTCAGCCCCCATCCCGGCTCCTCGGCCCCCATCCTCCGTCAATGACATTATCATCGAGCCCTCGCTCCCCAGCGGCTCCAGGGGAAGGTCCCGTACTCGGCGTCTGAAGGAAGTCACTCATTCCCGACGCTCACTCCAGCCTCGCTCGAGATCCCAGAGCCCGCCCAAGAGGACTAGCCGCCACGTGCAGCGCTCTCCTCGCCACAAGCGCACTGACCGCTCCTCGGTCCCAAACATGTCCGAGTGGACCGTCGCTCGCTTAAATGATAGTATACTGCGGCAGAGGCTGGGTTCCCGGCGTTGTGCGCGTGACGATGTCCGTGACGTCATGGCACGTCGCTCTGCCAGACGCACACCTTCCTCCTCAGCCACCTCAGCCTCTCCAGTACAGGCTGCTTCAAACCGTATGCAGGCTCTCTCTGCTCCACAGCCATTTCTTCCTCCTACTTTCTCTTCATCCACACTTACATCCCACACATATACATCCCACCACCCCAGCATCCCTTCCTCCTCTCTGGCTCCTATCTCTGCTGCCCCTTCCCTCCCGGCCACCTCAGCTGCTCCTCCACCCGTACCAACCATGGCAGCCACTCAGACAGCACCAACAATAGCGGGCCCCAGCAGCTCCACAAGTTATACCCAACCTTTTCCCCCTCTTTCTTCTTTTCACCCTCCTTATCCCCCCCCCCCCACGACCCGCACACTAGCATTACCTGTACTACAGCACCTGCACCTCCTTATCCAACGGCCTTACACACGGCCAGCCTCGGCCTTTTCCTGGCTCCCGCACCTCCATCCAGCGGCTACATCCTGGCACCACCCAGCCACCAGTGCGCCCCCTAGCATCCGCCCAGCCCTCACCTGTGTCGCCCACCGTCAGGCAGCAGATCCTAACTGGTAATTACATTGACCTTGCTCAACTCATTTACCCTACATCAATTAATCCTCACATCCCCAGGGAACTGCTCACCTCATTCGGCCCCTTGGAACTTAAACAGCCACTTCCTGCCCGCTCCAAGGACCTCACAGTCGCCGAGTTTGCATTTGCTTTCTCGTTGTATAGGGACATAATTTGTTCAGCCTTCCTCCTCAGGTCTGAGCTCGATGATTACTTGTCGCTAATTCTCGACCTGGCCTTGCATTTCGGCGGCAACGGATTCTATTCTTACCATATCCTCTTTGCCTCCCAAGCTGCCGGCCGCTTCCAACAGTTCAACCAGGGCACGTACTGGGGAATACTGGACCACGAGCTCTACTGCCGAGTTTTCGCAGCTCGCGCTTCTCTGTACTGCGAAATGTGCGGCGCCCCTTCCCATCCCGCTGCAGCATGCCCCCCTGCCCTGCGCCTCGGTAACAGACAAGCGAAGCCCAGCCATGCCATACAGCTTGCCATTGGCGGCTCCTCCACTATCCATCACCCCCAAACCTGCCATAGATCACCTGTCCATCCTTGGCCCCCTACCTAAAGGCACGGACAGGAGAGGGAGATCTGTCCTCTACTAGGGAGGACGGATGATCTGCAATAACTTCAACGACCTCGGTTGCAGCTCCTCCAGCTGCAAATTCCTCCACACTCGTTCATTCTGCGGAGGAGCCCACGCCAGAGCCACATGCCTACACAACCCGACAAAGCAACAGCTGTGTAAGTATCTCAATACCCCCAATGCTCTAGCCACCGCCCTACAAAACCATCCAGACACCCAGTTCGTCAACTTCCTCATTCAGGGCTTCACCTACGGTTTCCACCCGGGTCATACCAGAGTCCACTCACATATGCAACAACTTGCAATCAGCCCTGTCTGAACCCTCCACATTCGATAGACTACTGCAAAAATTAATATTATTACATTAATATTTCCTCCAGGCTGTCGAAGTTGTTTAACCTCAACTACACCCCTCTGCTGAAAAACATAGAAGATGATTTTAAACGCTGGACCAAGTTACCACTTACCATTATTGGACGCATTGCAACAGTTAAAATGAAAACCCTTCCACAAATCAACTACCAATTTTCATTACTTCCCATTACCCCCACTGACAACTGGTTTCAAACTTTAAACTCTTTAACAACTCAATTCTAATGGAGAAATAAAAAACCAAGAATCTCACTTTCAACATTACAGAGCACAAAATCACAGGGCGGCCTAGAAGCACCAAACTTCCTTCATTACTTCTTGTCAAATCAGCTACAATATCCACTCAAATGGATCCATAAAGATAATTACAGTATACCATGGTTACAGATAGAACAAAATCAATGTAAAACCACTTCACTCACAGACCTCCCATTCCTACCACAATCAATCAAGAAACAGGACTACTACAAGAACATCACAATCTCCTCAACTCTGACAGCCTGGTGGAAAGCCCACAAAATCACCAAATCATCACTGGCACTATGTAGGTTCACCCCGATTTGGCACAATCCGGACTTCCAACTGTACAACACTTCTGTTCACTTTCCATCATGGCACCAAAAAGGAATCACTCACCTCCACCACTTATTTGAAAACAACCAGTTCACATCATTCAATACACTTATCCAGAGGTATGGAGTTGGGAGAGACCAATTCCTCCAATACCAACAACTAAAATCCATTATTAAATCTAAAATCAACATATCCAATAACACATTACAGCCTTCCAAATTAAGCAAAGAAATCTTAAGAATAATTTAAAAAATTTATAAACTCATAAACAAATCATTGTCAGACACCTCCATAACACTCCCAACCTCAAAATGGGAAAAGGACATGGCTGTATCTCCCAACCCCGATTTCTGGATACAAATCAATAAAAACATCTTCTACATGAGTACCAATACAAATTTACAACTAATACAATATAAAACCATTCACACAATACACATCACTCAAGGAAAAATGTTAAAAATGGGATTGATCGATACAGATATCTGTTCCCAGTGCACCTTGGGTCAAATAGATTATAATTTTCACGCCACTTGGTCTTGCCAGCCAGTTCTTTCATTTTGGATAACAGTCACAGAAAAACTCTTGAGTATCTTGGGCTGCAGAATCTCAGCGTCCCCATCACTCTGCTTGCTGGGAGACTTGACACATATCACAATCCCAACTAAACACAAACACAAAAATCCGATTTCTCTAACTATCGCCAAGAAAATAATATTTCAAAACTGGAAATCCAAACATTCCTGCCATATCACTCACTGGACCAATTTACTCTCAGAACACATCTCAACACATAGAAAAAATAACACCTTGCAAAACAAACAATATATCAGCCTTTGAGGAAACATGGACCATATTCATTAATCACCTAAAACTCCACCCAGAATCCAATCCAAATCAATTATCAAAACCAGAGCCATGTACATGACCACATATCAGACCACATACCCAACCAATAACAGACAATTTTTTTTTTTAAATTTTTTTTAAAAATTTAATTCACTTTTCATTTCCGTCCTTTTTTCTTTTTTTTTGTTTTTGTTTTGTTTGTTCGTTTTTGTTTTTATTTCTTTGTTTTACTTCTTCCCTCCCCACTCCCTCTCATTCCAGTTATACATATATATGATCAACATGTGTCATGACAGGCTAATTATTGTTATTTAGAAATGAAATATCTTTATCATTATTGTTATTATTATTATTATTATTATTGCTATCACTACTATTGTCATTTATGCCAGATACTATGAATTACACTATTATTATTATTGTTGTTGCTGTTGTTCTGGTCCTTGAGTGTGGTGTCGGTGGAGGTAGAGGCAGCCGTAAATCTGGGTAATGTCATATTGGCAGGGCGGTGGGGGGTGGAGCCATGCGGGGCGGGGGGCGCCCGCCTCTCCTGACTCCTTGCCCTCCGGTGGTATGGCCGCGGTCCTTGACGAGAGCGGCGGGAGGTAGCTGACTGTGGTACCTCCACCCCTACCCCTCTTAAAGTAAAAAAAAAAAAAAAATCTATGGTCACCTCCCACTGGACAAACTCTCTCCCAAAGGGTCTGAGAGTGGTCCAGCTGGACTAGGTTTGGACCGTCTCCAAAACAGACAAGCAAACAAACAAACAAACAACAAAAGAGAGAAGGGGAGAAGAGGAAAGAAGCAAAACAAACAAATACTACAGGAGGAAAACCCCTTAGCTGGTCTCAGCTGGTCTGGTCCCTGGACTGTGTCTGTGTTGCTGGGGGGGCTGGCTGTCGTGTGGGAGGGTGACGGTGTCCTCCCCTCCTTGGGCTCTGTGTGTTTGGCTCCACCCCCCATAGCCATATTAAATTAATTTAATTGATATAAACTCAAATAGATATAAATTGATATAAATTAATATAAATATCTAATTATTTAACCCATTTTGCTGTTATTGTGGCTGCCTCTGCTGCAGTATACTATCAAACAAGACTATTATCATTATTACATTATATTGTTGTATTGTTATTATTATCATTATTATTATTATTATAATTATTAACGCTCTCACCTTTTCTTTCTCCCCCTCCCTTTCTCCCCCTCCTCTCTCTCTCTTCTTTTCACACTTTCATTCATTCACTCACCCCCCCTTCCCTTTGCCCACAATCAATCCATATTGCTTAGTTGCTTTCTACATTTACTATCTTTTTCATTGTAATATGATGTTGTCATTGCTGTTGTTTGACATTATTTTTGTTTGTTTGTCTATTTGCTTGATTTGTCTTTTATTTATTTTTTTCCCTTTCCACTGTCTTGTTAACACTAGCACCAATAAAAAAAAAAAAAAGACTACTACAAAAAGAAGTTGATGACGCCTTCATGATTGGCCCTTTCTCCAGCCCCCTTTTTCGTCTTTCAGAGTCAGCCCAATCGGAGTGGCAACCAGGAAGTACTCCGGGAAGAAGAGGCTCATTATCGACCTCTCGTCCCCCCACGGTTCCACTGTTCCAAGCATTAACAGTCTGATTTCCAGCCTGGACTTTTCCATGCAATATGCCAACATAGACCACGCCATTTCCCTCATCCGCCTTGCGGGCCAAGGAGCATGGTTGTCCAAGGTGGACATCACAAGTGCTTTCAAAGTCCTCCCATCCACCCGGACTACTGGCACCTCTTCGGAGTCTCCTGGAAGGGTGCATACTATTTTGCCGTTCGTCTAACGTTCGGCTGCAAGAGCAGCCTGAAAATTTTCGACTCATTGTCTGAAGCCCTCTGCTGGATTCTTTCCAACAATTATAAACTCCCGTACATCATCCACCTACTTGATGACTTCCTCACGGTCACGCCACCGTCTTCGCCCCTGTCATACGGTCTCACTACAGTGACTTCCGCATTCACTGATCTCGGCGTTCCCCTGTCTCCAGAGAAAACAGAAGGCCCAAGCACATCCCTGGAATTCCTCGGCATCACCCTCAACTCCATTACACTCCAAGCATCTCTGCCTACTGAGAAACTCCACCGCATTTCTCTACTCATTCAAAACTTTCTCATGGCCAACATATGCACCAAATGTCAATTACTCTCACTGCTGGGCCATTTCAACTACGCCACCCGCATCATCCCTCAGGGCTGATCTTTCTTGTCACACCTTCTTTCCATAGCCACCGCCGTCCCATCCATCCACGACCACGTCACACTAGACAGCGCGTGCAAGATGGAACTAAAAATGTGGCACCAGTTCCTCTCTTCCTGGAACGGCATCTCCTTTTACGACAACCACGTCACAGACGCCAGTGACATCCAGCTATACACTGACGCCGCCCCTTCAGTCGGCTTTGGCGGTTACTACGGCGGCAGATGGTTCTCAGCCGAATGGCCACCTGACTTCTCTTCCCTGGCCCCTTCCTCCACCATTTCAGAAATGTACCCGATAATCATCGCTGCCATTCTTTGGGTGCACGAATGGTCCAAAAAGACTATTGCCATCCACTCTGACAACAGCGCCGTCGTCGACATCCTCAACAAAGGCCGGTCACACAATCTGGACATCATGCAGTTTGTGTGCAAGCTAACATTGGTTTTAGCCCAGCACCAGTTCATCATCTGAGCACTCTACATCCCAGGTCACAAAAACGCAATCGCTGATTCACTCTCTCGTTTCCTGTTTCAGAAATTCAGACAACTAGCTCCAGCCTCCAACCCTCTTCCAACTCCAGTCCCTCCGTTTTCAGCCACAATCTACAACTGAACCCGCAACTGGAACAACTGGTCACCAGTTCACGGGACAACATCATCAACAGTGTCACCCCTCGAACACTATCTTCATACCTCACCGGCTGGAATTCCTTTAAAGCCTTTCACGTCTCCCACAGACTCCCATTCCCTTCATTGGACATTCTTACCCTCTCCTGCTTCATTACATCCTCCCACACTCAACTCAAGATCAAGTCTTCCACCATACAGACTTACCTCAGTGGAATCAATTTCTTTGTTAAATTGATTTCCGGAGCGCCATGGCCAGCCTTGTCCCACTCTCATATTAATATGTTAACCAAAGGTCTCTGCAAGGCGGAACCGCACCCCACACCAAAACGTTCACCCATGTCCATGTTTTTACTAGCCTTTTTTGGCTTCCTACGCTGCTCAGAAATCACAGCCCCTTCCTACTCCTTCGATCCATCACTACACACCACATTGTTCGACATCTCTTTCCACTCTTCAGACACACTCATCTACCACCTCAAACGCAGCAAGACCAACCAGTCGGGTCAACCTCAACCCATCTACCTTTTCCGCCTAGATTCATACATAAGTCCTTATGAACCCATACATGTGTACATCAATACAAGACTAGCCAACCGAGCTTCCCCTCAAGACCCTCTGTTCATCATGGAAACGGGAAGGGTAGCAACACGTTTTTGGTTCCATCACCACATGCGCTCGGTACTTGCCAGATCCGGCATACCCCCTGACCAGTTCTCAGGACACTCGTTCCGTATCGGAGCTGCTTCCACTGCCTCTAGACAACGTATTCCCGACAACATCATCAAAATCCTCGGCCGTTGGTCGTCTCCCACCTATCATACTTACATCCGTCACGACCTGGATAACATAAAGAAATCCCATTCTCGCCTCTCTGGTTGAAGTCTCTTTGGGGGCTTCGTACAGATGCCAGATCGTCGAGACAGCACCCCCACCCTGAGTCTCAACCCCTTTGTTCCCACTTACCTCCCTGACGTCGACGCCTCTCCTCCTTACATCTATCACTCTCCTATCCACTCCCTCCTTCCCCTCTTTCCTGCCTGCTCTTCTTTCTCTCCATCCCTTGACCCTCATCCCCTCGACCCTTACCCCCTCATCCCGCATCCCACGACCTCGACCCTCAACCCCGCATCCTCACAGCCCCGACCCCCCGCCCCCCCCATCCATCCTTCCCTCTCCAATCATCCCTCTAACTATCCTTTCTCCTTTTCACCCTGCTCTTCCATCACCCCTCCAATAAACCATTAAATCCATATTCTAGAAGGAGTGGTCTTGGTTAGTGAATAACAAGATGGTCCAACATGTGTTTCAGCACATAAGACAGTTCAGCACCTAGAAGAAAACATTTCACATTCAATTTTACAACAAATTTCCTTGTTATCATCACGGCTGATGTTTAAACACATCCTATGTTTCTAAAGATGTAAGATAATTATTAACTTGTGATGTCAGCACATGACAAGTCAAGAAACATTCAGACCAAAGTCTTTGGGATTTTTTTTTCAACAGGAAGATCTCATTTTTGATAAAAGTTCCGTGTAGTGTTCTTGTAAACAAGGTTATATTTATATCTAGTGTTACTCACCAAAACATGTTGTGTGTATCCTTTAGGTCCAACATAAGTGTTGACAATGAAATAAATGACGAGTTGTAAACCCTGTGAAATGTACTAATATTTGCAACCCAAATATGCTATTGTTGTCCAATTGCAATAAAGAAAAACTGTTAACTGTTCAAGTGGATTTTTTCAATCATAAAATATTTGCAAAGCTGATTATATAAAGTATTTTAAATCTTGCATTGCTTGCTGTCTTCTCTCCTGCTTTTGTTGGTGCATTGCTGCATTTCTGGGGGGATGATGTGAAACCACTGGCAGGATTGTGTGTCACGTCAACCATGTGTGCACAACGTAGATCCACATGCAAAAACAAGCTACTTGTGGTCAAAAACTCCACAGGGAACCTTTAAGCTTCTAATACAAACCAAAAGATGCCAGACTTTTAAACTACTACATATTTCTCTTTCTTCTCAACCCGACTCCCATGTCCCTCACCCAGGTTACTTCTTGCCTCCGGCTGTAATCGTGCCTGTGATTGTTATGCTGTTGACTGTTGTTCTGCTGCTCCTCTACAAATTGAAGATGAAGAGGAACTGTGGTTTGAACACCAGTGGAACCTCAGATAGCAGAAACATGATGGTGAATTTCTATAACCATGTATGTCTCATTCAATTCAATTCAAAAATACTTTATTCATCCCTTAAGGGGAAGCACGTTTGCAAACAAGTACACATATACAATTCATTCACACACATTTAAAAATCTACAAAATACAAATATGACAATGTCAGAAAAAAAATCTACGAAATACAAATATGACAATGTCACAAAGAGTTTAAACACACAAGGAATAATGGCAGTGGCCCTTGTTAACATGTTAATTCTTACTGTTTGCAGACATGTTATTTTTGCAGTTAGGAACAAACAATCTCATGGCTGCAACTACTTCACTACTGTGTACAAAACTATAATAAAATAAAATCACAGTTACTGTTAATAGACCTCTGGCCTGCCGAGTTGTTATCATTAAAATATCAGCAAACAATTGAAGAACACAATATCTGGGATGTTATCCTGGTTATTGCTATATTTTACGTTTGATGTCATTCCTGTTTTATTTTCAGTTATCTGTCAGCAATGAGAACCGTCCTGTCATCAATGAGAACTGTCCTCCAGTCTCCTCGTGTGAAGACAACATCTACCAGAACCTGGATCCAGACAGCAGGGATCTGGACCAAAACTACTCTGCACTCACAGCAAACAAATGATAATGTTGGGATTTGGATCTGGATTCTGTACTGTGCAGGTTAACGTGCTGCAAAGTTCTAGTTTTTTCCACTTTCTTTCTTCTTTTTGTTTAATCAGCAGATATTAACTATAAACATGCTATTTTTCACCTCTATGCTGATGATACACAACTGATCATGTTTCTTCTTACTTGCTTATTCTGAAATGTTCATTCATCCAACTCTGTCTCCTAGAAATTATGTTCATATTTGACTAAATTGCATATTACAGAGCATTTAAAAAATATTCAGACTCTACTTTTTTCATATTTTGTTATGTTGCAGTCTAATGCTAAAATCGTTTAGCCCTCCTATTGTGTTAGGGTCAAATTTAACTGGTTTTCATGTTTAGATGTGTGAAACATACTTTTAATTTTTCTGATCAAAACAAGGCTTCATTACATTTTCTACAATGGCCTACTGATTACATTTTCTTTTGTTAATGTATTTTAAATTTAATTGAATTTTTATTTTACAGCACAGACACTCCTGAGACTTTTTCACAATAACATCTGTACTGTCACTAAATCTCAATCTGTCATCAAACACAGTTTCCAAGTATTTGTAGGTCTGGACGAGTTCAACACTTACTGAAGTCAAGAATGATTGTTGGAACTGTCTGTGTGTTTTGGTGAGATTACCATTTCTTTAGTTAGAACACATTTAAGTCTAAAAAAGATCTCAATCTTTAGACAGGACATGACTGCTGCTCCAGCAGCAATAGGAAGGTCTGTGTCCACCATAGTGAATCATTTTATAGCCAGTATGTGTGTACCATATTTCCTCTAATAGTGGCTGGTTGTCAATTAAAAGCCAGGTGTCCGATAATGGCAGGGGTTTGGTCGACACAAACAAATAAAAGCTGGCCCCAAAAAGAGGCTGGGGTTGATAAAAAAGGTGGATAAACTCCTGGTGCCTGTTATACAATGTGCATGCCAGTTAAGCATAAATAATACTTACCTGGATGTAACTCCAGTTCTATGAGTACATGTGTGGTAATGCAGTGACAAAAATTTAACAGAGCAAACGGAAGCAGATCAGAAAGCGAGGAGGCTTTGTACTAAAATATGAGCAAATATACTTAGGGTTAGGGTTATAGAGAGGGAATTATAAATAAAGGCCTCTCTCTTATATAAGTCTACTTCCAATAAAGGCCAGGTACCCTCTGCAGTTGAGGTAATCAACTATTAGTGGAAATATAGCAGTATTGAAAAAGACACTGAGACACAGAGAGCTTTAACATTTGATTCAAATTATTGTTGCATCATACATTTTCCGGCCTGTAAACATTAAGTGTCATTTTATAATGTGAAAAAAATGAGAAGCTTTTAATGAGGTTTATCAGAACTTCTTTAAATTCTTGCTAAATTCACTTAAAGGACTCAGTTTCTTGACAGTGTGGAGCTTCAGTTACCCAGTCTCTTTATTCAGAAAACCTCTTCTGATACTCTTAGATCATATAATTAATTTCATATCCCCATTTTCATGGGTGACGTGCTGTTTGTCCACATTTGGCCAGTGTGTACTGTAACAAACCAGTTAAGACAACAGAAAGCAGAACCCTCACGCAGACACTCTGACAGGCAGGTTGAGTGAAAGACAGTTTTACTTTTAAATTCAATAAACAGACTTCTAGTCGACAATCTCAACTCAAGGTAGTGAAGCAGGAAGGCAGGTGACCACAGACACACAGCAGGTCAAACTGGATCAGCACAGTAGCTTTGCAACACAGAGGATCTGGAAAACTGGTAGTGACCATATGGCTATGTTTATTTTGCTCTGATCCTCTAATGAATGATTACATTTGACCTACTTTAGCTAGGTTAAGTTTGGTTTTACTGTTTTCTTGACCGAATCTTTTTCATTTCCCAACACACTAAAAGAATTAATTTCAAGCTTCTGACACTTTCAGAGTTTTAATAAATGCTCTTGGTAGATGTATTTCTTAGGCAAGTAAAGTCTACATATGTATAAACCACCATAAATCTTAAATTAATTTGCAAATAGCTGTGTTAATCTACAAAAGATAAGGAATGATAGTAATATAAATATGTCTTCATAGGAGAAGTTATAACAAATAATGGGAATTAATAAAATGTCTTTATACCTTATAACTATATACTAAATGTTTATATGGTGCTCATAAAAGGGGTAAAGTGATTATCCTTATCTTCAGTCAGCTTCATCATGAAACCACTGATCTACACATATCAATATTATACTTATGTTCATATAGGTTAGACTGTGTGTATGTATTTATTTCATCTTACATTTAGATACATTTACATTTTTCATTTAGCAGACGCTTTTATCCAAAGCAACGTACATCTGAGACTGATACAACACAAGCAGGGATCTAGTCAGGAGAGAACAACGCGAGTATTAGTTTCTATCTATTGTGTAAAACACAATAATTAGTGTTTTTCACAGAGCTGTAACAGAATACACATGGCACAAATGACAGAGAGCATAAAAATATAGAACAAGGATTCTGTGACACCAATTTCATGTGATCTCACTAAATGTGTTTTCTGTCGTCACTCACTGTGTTAAATGCTTTTCAGGAGGAAGGAAGTCCAGCTCCACCACCACCAGAGGTAAATCTATCAGTCAATCTACTATTCCAGTTTCAGACCAATAATAATGATACAAATCTTGTACATCACTTGTGGATCCTCCTCTTTTCACCACTGTGAGGCTGACTGACATGTGATAAGAACAGAGGCCACTAGAGGTCGCTGCTCCGTCACTTTTCACTTCTATAATGTGTTCCATGTGAGATGACTGACTGAAGCTGTGTTTTTCTAACAGGAGCAGACCCTTATGTAGCAGGAACCGGGTCCATCAAACAAACAGTAACAATTACTTCATCAGTTCCTGGGAGAACTTTTGTTCCGCTGAGTTTAGTTTGAACTTTCCTCTTGCTTGACTCACAATCTGTTATTTACTCACCTTTTCCTACTTAGACAGATTATTTATTATGTTTGATAAATGATGTTTGCTATTGATCCATTTCATTTACTGATATGTCAGATGTTCTAGTCTTTGTTTTAGATTATTTCTTTTGAATGATTTGATCAGTGATATAATTACTGTATTAGACTCATATTGATGATTGCATTTTATTGACTGCTTTTCACTTGTTCTCTAAAGAATAATTTAGATTCAGATTGTTTTAAGTTAAATGTTTCAGTTTCACTGTTTTGATTTTCATTTAAACATTAAGTTTGATTGCATTTTATTTATTCAGTTTATATTTTTATGCCGCATCTTGATTGTTCATTTTGAATTGATTTAAGAACATATTTACATCTTGATTTTAACCTTTAAGTTTTCCATCATTTGCATCTTTAATAATAGATTGATTCAACTTTGATTGAGTCAAACTCTGTAGAGTTTTTATTCCATTGATTAAGATCTGTATTGTATTATGGATAATGTGACCAATATATGGTTAAAAAATAAAATATGTTAATACTACAGTATAAAGTAAGTGGTATTTTAATTTCATCATAAAGCATTTGGCAGTGATTACATTTCACAATTAGGTATTAGGTTGGTTGATCCTCACCTCAACTTTGACAATCATATCAGCAACGTTACTAAAATAGCCTTTTATCACTTGAGAAACATAACAAGAGTCAGACCCTACCTCTCCCTAGAGGATGCTAAAAAATTGACTCATGCCGTTTACTCTTATGGTTAGATTATTGCAACACACTTTATACTGGTTAGCCAAAAAAAAAAACTATTGATCAGCTGCAACGCATCCAAAACTCAGCAGCAAGAATTCTAACAAAAACCATTAAAAGAGGTCACATTACTCCCATGTTCGCACTGACTTCCAGTAATGTTGAAGATAGATTTTAAAATTCTTTTAGTTGTTTTTAAAGCTCCGAATGGGCTTGCACCTTCCTATCTGTCAGATTTCCTGTTGGAGTACGTTCCAAATCGCTCCCTCAGATCGCATGGTGCCGGTCTGCTGAGGGTGCCACCGCCGAACAGCAAGAAGTATGGCGATGCTGCCTTCTGTTGTTATGCACCAAGGATTTGGAACGTGCTCCCTCCTCATCTTAGACAAGCGACCTCGCTTGACAGTTTTATGAAGCCCCTTACGAAAAAAGCACATGTGAAATTCAGTCTTTCACATGTGAACTGAGACATTTCACATGTGATGTTGTGATTTCACATGTGAACTTAAAATTCACATTTGGAAATCACATGTGTATCTTAAAATTCACATGTGAAAAAGACAAAATGTTTTCAGCTTTACATGTCACTGCAAACTTTAAATGTGAAAAAGATAATGTCACATGTGAAGTGAAACATTTCACATGATGTTGTGGTTTCACATGTGAACCTAAGTTTCACATTTGGAAATCACATGTGTATCTCAAATTCACATGTAAAAAAAAAAAAAGTTTTTAATTTTATATGTGAATGCAAACTTAACATGTGAAAGGGATAAAGTCATGCGTGAAATGAAACATTCACATGTGATGTTGTGATTTCACATGTGATAAAACATGTTTTGAATGCAAACTTTTATATGTGAAAATCAACATTTCCAATGTGAACTGACACATCTCACAGATTGATTTCACATGTAAACTCAAGACCTTTCCCTTCCATATAAACTGAGACATTTCACATGTGACATGATTTAGAATGTTATAAAAAACGTGTCAAGTTTCAAGAGGAATTTAGATTTTTGGATTGAAAAGGTACTCTTTGTAAAATGTTCTCGTCCTGGACATTTTGCTAACGCCACCTAAGTGTATTGAGTGTATTAATAAAAGTATTGAGGCAAGGAGCTCGCGCTTCCCGCCCATACACTCTGGGTTCCCCATGCTGCCTTCAGGACCTCACGGAAATATTACAGTTATCGAGTGTAATACATAAATGATCATAAACGTGAACAACAACGGTCTCACAAACGCATGTATTACTATAATATGTGAGATGTCGCATTTATAAGCTGTAAATAACGTATCCCATGTCCGTTTCTGATGTTCACTAAGGAGCAATAGGGTAGGTTTATTTTTGTAATACCGTTTATATATTCCGTAGTTACATGTCTGACCTATTTTTTTCATTTCATTTAATCCATATTAAGTTGGTAAAATCTGCACCCAAAAATACTTTACATAACACGTTTATTATCCTCTGTAAGCAAACGTGAGACAAGCTCTTGATGAAGACAAATCTTGGATGGTGCACATGAATGCATCGTCATCTTTGACCGTTGGAAGCAGATTGACGTCACAGACGAAGACAGAGAAATGGATCGGGACGCAGTGATTTATCGGTTCGACGACGACCAAATTAGTATATTTAAAGAAAAATGTGTATCAAAGAAGAAAATGCTGAATGACTCTGACATGATTGGGCTGTTGGAGCGCAGCTCCGCCGACAAGGGGAGGATGGCGAAAATACCCAGCAACGGTAAGTTACTGGCAGTGAGTGGTGAGTAACTGATAACTTAAAACTAGCTTAACGTTAACGTTACTTTGACACCATGCCAGCTAGCTAGTTAGATGCTAATAGTTGTAACATTAAGTCGTATGCTTTTATAAGTACATAAATTTGCTGTTTTGTCACGTTTTTTGCCACGTTTAATTGCTTGTTCGGTGAAATCATTCGTTGCATAGCTTCATCTGTGAATTTAGCACGGTGTAACGTTACGTCGACGTTAACTTTAAGTTACTCCGTGATTTGCACAACGTTATCATTAACGTACAGATTCGAAGTACCATTGAAGAACCTCAGAAGGAAAATCAAATGGCATTTTTTAACTTAACCTACCTGTTATCCAGCAGCAGAAATTATTTCTTCCACCTCAGTATACTCTCTGTCTCTCTCTGTCTCTCTCTCTCTTCTTTCTTTTGAGTATATAAATATAATAACGTCTCAACTCAACCGGTCAAGGCAGATGGCGTCCACCTAGAGTCCGCTGCTGCTGTATGTAGTTATAGTTTTTAAGTGCATGATTGCAAACGTGATCATTTACGACGTGAGATACAGTTGAGTTATGATTGAAATCGGGTGGGATTGATAAAAATCATAAACGTTTTTAACAAAGTATTTTTGTTTTCTTTTTTTTCTATTGTCATTATACTAAATAACTAAGACTCAGTGTTTGCCTATGGCTGCAGATTTGTGGTGATGTGTGTCCATCCTAACAATAATATAATCTCACTGAGAAGCTTTTTGTCCATTTGTTGAGAGTTCAGGCTTTTCAGAGCTATGATACAAGCAATGTTACTTGCTGAAAGGAGAAAGATTCATCAGCACACACTTTGATCTATATTCCATTGCCATGTAATGGTCCTCAATTTAAAAGTTTTTTCCAATTATTTGTTATTTCATGTATGTAATCTTTGTTCATTGTATTTCCAAATTTTGATTTTTTTTCCTCTGATCTGGCATGTCTCAGGTAGGGGTTGAAATTGAAATAGTCTTTGTATTTTTACAAAACCTGTGCAACATCATTATCCTGAAACCATTTACAGTGCTTTCCTCTTGTGATATGAATCTTATTTTCTTTCTTGCAATATTTGTCTTTCTATTTTGACAGCTCAAGTGTAAGGGCACTTTCCAAGTACTGCAGAGGCAGACATAAAGGCCTGCATGGCTCAGAAGCTTAAAGACCTGAGGGTTAAAAGCCGGAGTCAGAGGTAAGCTTAATTCACCAATAGTTACCTTGCTACAGATACTTTAATCACAGTGTCATCATTGATACCACTTGTCATTGATTTCTTTCATTCCAAAATAATGTGAGATGCTAGGGTTTTCTGTAGATCAACATGAGGTATTACCTAACATACAGTGGGGTTTGATTAATACTGAACTCATCAGAGGAAACAACTCAAAACCTACTTCTATGACCTTTTTACCTCTATGATTTGATCCCTTCTCTAGGATTTTATTTACTTTTACTCTTTTACTATGTCTTAATTGATGTTTATCCCCTTTTAATATGTGTATGAATGTGTATGAAAATGAAAACCAAACACAGCATGAGAGAAAGAGAGCTGCCATCAAAACTTTGTCATGAGTCTAAACTGCAACTGTTTTGCAAACTCCTGTTAAAAATAAAGAAAAGCACAAATAAACAGATTGCAGGATAACAGAATTTGTAATGCCTTCAAATGTCCTCTGTTTTAATTGGCAGAAGGTCGGCATCCAGGCTTCTAGGCTCACAGCTCACTGAGTGAGAAAGACACGAGAATAAAAATCAAACACAGAGTGAGAAAAAAAGAAATGAAACAATTGAATGGGAGAGAGTAACCTAACTTCCCTTTATGAAGTAATGTCTAGTTGTTGAGAAGGGTGGTGACGAGGATTCACTGTGAGCTTGTTTGTCTTCTTAAGAATTACTTTCAACGACTGACGTCTAGTTCCCCTCTCAGGGTTAATCCCAACTGCCCTGGGGGGGGGGGGGCACCCAAATGGTTTATAAAAATGTATTCTGTATGACAAACTTCTCTTTCAGTTTATTAAATCCCTGCAGCATCTGAAGGCAGCAGAACAGTTGATACTAAAAGCTGTTAAACAGAATAAAACTAGAATCAGGTGAAATCATGGAAGTTGGTGCGATAAAAGTACATTTTGAGCTTAGATTGAAAAGAAGCCACTGACTCCGGCATTATTTCCTCAGGCAGGAGGTTTTTCAAAGCTGTTGTCTTCAGCCGGGAGTCTGGAACCGATAGAAGGCCCTGCTCAAGGATCTCACAGTGTGAGCAGGGTTGTACAGAGATATAATGAGGAGTCAGACCATTCAGTTCTTGAAAGTGATTATAAGAACCTTGAAATCAATTCTAAAACGTACTGTAAGCCAGTGTAAAGAGGCTTAAAGTGGGGTGATGTGTTCAAACCTGTTTATACTGGTTAAAAGCCGGGCAGCTGAGTTCTTCCTTCATCATGAAGAGTTTGGTCATGTTAGCTTGTTTAGAAACAGCTCCAAAGACTAATAACAGTGATAAGATAGTAAATTCAAATTCAAATTCAAATAAGCTTTATTGGCATGACAGATTAGAAACCTACATTGCCAAAGCAGTACAGAAAATTACAAACATTGACAGATGATTAATAATTATACAATAATACGTAAAACAATAATATTAAATACAATATAATAAAAGGCATTTTTACAGATGTAATCATACAGAAACATTTACTACAGAGCTTATTTCTCTCAGATTATGACGAGATTTAATATATTTTGCAGCTATTACTGCACATTGACTTTTCTCCCCACATAAATAGGACAGTTTCTGAAGATCAGGGAGGTGGATAAATTCAGGATATATATGATTTATTTTTTCCAAAGAAAACCTTTTTCAAATCCTTATATTTGTCACAGTATAATAGGAAGTGAGATTCTGTCTCAACTTCCCCTTTATGACAAAATGAACACAGCCTGACCTCCCTGAGGAGCCTGTTCTGCCTGTGACGGCCTGTTTCTATGGCCAGGCTGTGTCCACTCAGTCTGTATGTTGTCAGCGTTTTTCACAGAAAGTAACTCTCAGGAGAGAAGTTCCTTGTACGGTAGACGCCACTGAGCATGTGCAGGAACGATGACAGGACTTTGCACTGAAGTTCTTTGAGAAATTTTCAATGTAGCACAAAGTCAAGACGTTGTGATATGTAGCTGTTTGTACACACAATAATATTGTTGGAAAAGTGAAAAAGGAAAAAGTATTTAGTGTGTAGTTGCCCTTTAAAGTTGTAATGCCTCCATTTTTCACCAACAATATTTGTTTGTGTTGGACTTTGGGGTGCAAGTACAGTATATGGCTACTTCCTGGAGGTAATACATGCCAGTCAGTCAGCAGCTACCACGTCTTGAAACTGAAGAACCTTAAAGTGTTCCTGACGGCCGCTAGCTGCTCCAACTGACTCCCATTCAAAAAGCCTCAACTTCTCTCTAGAAATACTAAGTCAGTCATTGTTTTCAGGGAGCCTTTATGGTCTGAATCTCTAAATTCAGACCCTCTAATAAGTGTGCTGGTGGTCATTTCAGGAATTGTTGCTCTGTTAATAAGATCTGAAGACTTATAGTAGCTTTGATGTCTGCCGTGTGGGCGTTAATTGACAGCTGTGATTGACAGTTGGCTCCAGGACTCACACTGAGTCAGACTGTTGTCACAATATTTCACTAAGTTTAATGTTACTTGATGACGATACCTGCAACAGAATTGGCACTAAAGAATTGTTTGCTTATTTTTTGACAGCACAATTTTACACAGCCACAAAATGTGAACAAGTTCACACGTGCTCCATTGTGCATTTATTTCTGAAATGACTACAAACTTGTAAATATTTTAAATTTCAAATAAAAGTCAATGGAAACTGAAATGTATTACAAGAAATCTACCACATGACCTGTCTCTCAAAATGATGTAACATAGATGAAGGCAATAAAGCCTGGGATCTGCATGTTTCAGGCTTGATCAGTTTAACTGTTTTTATAAAATTGGAGTAATGTTGCTTTTGTGCTGTAAGCTGTGGTGCAGTGTGGCTCTTTTAAAACACCTCGCAACATCTACAAATTTTGTATCAGGATTTGACTCAGACTTTGGTTTATAGATCAATGCTAATTGTTTTTAGATGTATGACGTGAAAATGCAAATGTGTGTTTAGTTTAGTCTGATGGAACCCATCCTGAATACAGTGAAGGCCTAAAGTTTCATTTTTGTACAATAAACTATGTGTTAATGTAGCTCTGAACAACAGTTCCTTTGTTGTCGTAGCATCTTACTTTACACTTAAAAAATTAACCAAAACCAACTATGTTTGTCAAAGCTTCCTAATTTCCCAAACCCTTTATGTGCTACAAGTATATAGTTCATTATTTTAAAGGCCAAGTTATGTCCTAAAACAGGTGGGCACTGATGTTTCAGGAAGTATGACTGAGACAGGGGGGAATAGTGCATTTTCTGCAATAGTGCATTTGTTATTATTAGTAATGAATTTAATAAGATCCACCAGGATAGTATGACTTTTTTATGATTAACATTTTATTGAAATTTCAGATGGTGCACAATACAAGCATATATGTTGATAAGGATGGTTAGACATCCAGCAGCATCAGTGTTTATACTAGTATGGAAAGTGTGAGGATATCCGCAGTACATATTGTCCACTATCAAAGAGAAACAAAGACAGACCACAGAGGCAAAGAAGCAAACCGCCAAACCAACAGAAACAGAACTGAGAAAACAAAAAAACCCAAAACAAAACAAAAAAACCACATGAAACAAAACTATATCATAGCACGTTGCATACTCAGCGATACTGGGCGCAGCGTTGATAATGAAGGGGCACTAATATGAACCCCCACCATAGATGAAGAAAAGGCTGACATGCAAGGAACCGAGGTAGTGATACTGAGAGGTACATGTAAACTTCTGGGACCCTGTGCCCCATCCTGTCATGTCCCTTAGTCCTACCCCCTAATGGCAGCTAGATAACGTTCCCATTTCAGATTGAAACTCTCCACCCTATTCATGAGTCTGTATGACAAGCCTTCCAGTGCTGCTAGCCTACCCAACTGGTTGTGCCATAGATTGATAGAGGGGGGTAATAATAAGTGTACGGCCCAGCATCAATGCAGTCTGTACCCATTCTGCATCATGGGATGGAAGGTCCTCGAGTAAGGAGGGGTTAGGATGACATGACTTTAAAACCAGCAGATTTTTTAACTTTCACATCCTCAAATGTAAGATCACATTTTTTCAGTGGAAAATGCCCAGAAAGAGGAAACATGCTGACACATAATCTATATAAATATCTATCTACATCTGTATAAACCAGATATCCCTGAAGCTTTCTGCTTCTGTCAGCATCTTTCCTCTTTCTGGGTATTTCCCACTGAAAAAATGTGATCTTACATTTGAGGATATTTGTAGCTCTTTGAGTCTTGCATATGATCCCTGAAGGGCACGTCAGATACAATATCTTTTTATTTGGTTTTATTCATTTTTTTTATCTTTATTTAACCAACCTGGTTAAATAAACCAACCAACCTGGTTAAATAAAGGAGGAACTGTGCTGCCCTCCAACACATCTGTCAGGCTTTCACGTGTGCAGAAATTCACTACCACTGATTGTGAAACAAAAACTGATGGTTTTAACAGAATATGTACAAGCTGGAGGTACTGGAATATGTTGTGTGGTTACATACATTCAATTTTCCCCCACATAAGCTTTGTGTCATAAACTGCCAGGTCTATTATTAGAAATAAACGGATGTTTGTGGGTAAATAGAACAGATTTTGTCAGTTTGTCTGTCAATCACATCACATGTTGTTTTCAGCATCAGTGAGCTGTAGTTTTATCAGCACAGACAGCAACAATACAACACAGTGGCTGCATCCCAAGTCTCTTAAATTGCATCCACGTTTCCCTCACTTGCGTCTTAGTCCTTCCTGCTGTGGATGCAAGGAGAGACGCAAGGAAACCAAGCAAGGAGAGAAGAAACGAGGAAATTTGTTTTAAGAGACATGAGACGTCCTCTCCTCTAAAACGTCATGTGAAGCGACGTCCGTTTCTGGTGATGGCGACAGCTGATCACAGCTGGATCAGCTGTCAGTCGGCTTTAACAGCTGTTGAAACTTCTGATGGAGTTTGTGTCTGCACACGTGCACTATGTTAATACTAATAAAGGTTCACAGTTATCACCGCTAGAGCAGCTGTTTCCTCTCTGCAGCCTGTTACCTGTTCAACAAACACTTAAATAAAAACCTGCATTCTGCATTTATACTGTGTCCTGCTCAGACGCACAGGAACCATTTCTACTGACAGAATGCGTTTATACTATTTATTGATTATTTGCATCTGTATTTTTTGATAATCCTGATAGTGAATTCATCATTCAATAACCCAGAATATGATCAGGGTATCTTCTGAACACTGAAAAATATGTATTTGGCTAAATGTTTCAGGACAAATTTTCAGCCTCACATGTGACTGAATGGAAATGACGATAAATGATGTAAAATATAAATGTGTTTAACTGTTATTATGGATCAAATTAAAGTCAGGAAGAGTCTGTCTGTCAGCAAGAAACAGTTTAATGGAGGAAATAACATCATGAAAAAAAATCTTTCTAATAAATGAAGAAAGTTGTTTATGATTCTTTTGTTGATCAGACCGACAATTAACAGACTTTTAACTATATGATGAATCAGAAAACAAATAAAACATAAAACTTGGGAATGATACACTTAAATTAAATCTGTAATCTGTCTCCTCTTCAGTATGAAACTGCAGTGATGTATCAAATCAGTCTGATCAGCTGCAGCGTCCAATCAATAACTGATTTCCAATAAGGGGGCGTGTCAGCCCGTAAAAGACTTCCGTGAAGGCTGCTCTCGTGTTTCCTCGTTCCTCAGAGACCCCTCCTCGCTCCTTGCTCCTAGGAGCAGAATAAGAGACTTGGGACGCCTGTCAAAATGGCGCATCAGGAAGAACTTCCAGTTCAGGTGAGGGGCAAGGAGCGAGGAGACATAAATTAAGAGACTTGAGATGTATCCAGTGTGTGTGTGTTTGTTTGTTTGTGTCTTTTTGGTTTATAACAGCGGTTGGCAACCAGCTTATTAGGTGTAAACTGGTCGAGGGTGCTGACATTCACTAAACTTTTATATTAAATTCTTATTTCTTATTGCTTCTTTCAATTTGTTTGAATATCTATTGGTAACACTTGACTTTAACACCGTTCCCATTTATCATTTATAGGTTGTATATTGATATTTAATAAATGTTATAACTCCTGTTGGCACCCAGAAGTGTTTGCTGCTGTATAAACTGATAATGAATGAATGACAATATAGTAAAACTCAGTTATACTAATATAAAATATGTCTTCATAGAAGAACTTATACTAAATACTGAGAATTAATAAAATGTCTTTATACCTTATAACTATATATTAAATGCTTATATGTTGCTCATAAATGGGGTAAAGTGATTATTCTTATCTTCAGTCAGCAGCTTCATCATGAAACCACTGATCTACACACATTAATATTACACTTGTTGTGTTCATATATGTTAGACTGTGTGTATGTATTTATTTAATCGTCATTGTTGGATATCTCCTGGGATATTATACAGTATGTACAGTACAGTAAGATTTGTATGAGGTCAATATATTGTGCTACTGACATACTGGAATGTTTGGTTTTTTGGTGTTTAATGTGTCTGAATAATTCCAAAATAGAATTATTCATTCATTAATGTACCCTCAACCACCACCATCATCATCATGTCGCAAACAGAGAGGAAGAGAGAAAGAGGAAGAGGAAGGAATGTTAACTTAAAGCATTGTCAGCTTCCTGATTGATCAGACAGACATATAGAGGCAGTTCTCTGACAGTTTGATGATTTTCTGCATCAGGATCAAACTCAGAATGAATATCCACCATGTTCTGTTCTTCTGCTTCTTATCAGGTGAGGACTGATTACCTGACTGTGTCTGTAAAGCTGCAGCACAAACTGCTTCTGGACATTCATTGTGTTCATTTTAACAAATGT
The DNA here is from genome assembly GCF_910596095.1 of Thunnus maccoyii. NCBI lineage: Eukaryota > Metazoa > Chordata > Actinopteri > Scombriformes > Scombridae > Thunnus > Thunnus maccoyii. Next base: position 33,243,605 of record NC_056536.1, read on the forward strand.
CAGATTTGTAACACACAAGTTTTCATGTTGCTGTCATGTTAATTAGTTTTCCTGTCGTTCTCTAAATGATTCTGTTACTAATTACAACATCTCTATAATCTAATCTTGTAATTTAACTAAACTAAATATAATTAACAAAACATATGAACCATCCATCATGAATATTTGATGCTCATTAATGTGTTTGATATTAGAAAGTATGAAAGAAAAACATTGAAAAACAGACGTTACACAGAGACACTGTGACTACAACTGCAGCTACAAGTAGAACAACAGCAACTGCTGTACAGTCAGTGAAAACTTTGCTAATGGCTGCCTCTGTATCATCTCTGCTTCTCTGTGAACTGATGGATTAGCCCTCATTAATCTGCAGTCTGTTTACAGTAAGTCTACAATACACAAAGTATTGATCATCAGTATTCACTGTTCATCTTTCCAACAGCACTGCAGGATGGAAACACTGGACTCGTCAATGCAATAAACCTTTTTGCTGGAGCTGAAGGAGGAAGTGGCTTAATTATTTGCCACTTGACTTCATCTGGAAGCACCAAGTTCTTCTGTAAAGGAAAATGTAAAGAAGAAGACATTCTCATTAAAACAGATGATGTCACAGCTCAGAGTGGCAGATACAGCATCAAATATAAAGACGGATCTTCTGGAAGAAGAACTGTGACTGTGACCTTCACACAGCTGACCAAGTCAGACTCAGGACGGTACAGATGTGGTTTGGGTGGATCTTCAGTCCCAGATGCTTACACTGACTTTGACATCACAGTTATAGATGGTGAGTTTCTACTGAAAGTCATAAAACCTGATATATTTACTATGTTCATCCCATTTAATGATTCTGAAGCTTAAGAATAAATGAAGTCAGATTGAATTTAATTAAATTGTTGAAGAATGTGAGACGTTTATGATATATTGACTCAGTGTATCAATGTTGGATGAAATCATGACTCCAGCAGTCAGACTGGTTGAACTGGGCAGCTCCCAGTGTGACTCTGTGGATCTGTGTAAATGTGAAGCAGGAAATATTGTGATCAGACTGCAGCATCTTACAGGAAGTACAGACAGTAACTGTTGATTGTTCATCTTTTCAGCGGCAACATTGGGTGACAACACTCGTTTCATCCGTGCAGGAACTGTGGGAGGAAATATCACAAAAGGATGCATCGATACTGTCAATGTAACCAGGAAGTTCTTCTGTAAGGATGAATGTAAAAAAGAAGAAGACATCCTGGTTAAAACAGAAGAGAACAGAGCTCAGAATGGCAGATACAGCATTGAATATAGAGAAGGATCTACATATGGACTGTATTTGACCATCACACAGCTGAAGAAGTCAGACACAGGACGGTACAGGTGTGGTTACGGCAGAGCTTCGTCTCCAGATTCATCTGACACGTTCCAGATCTTTGTTGTAGATGGTGAGTTATATATTTAATTTTCTGTCCACATTCTGTTCAATGAATATCAATTGTTAGATGGTTAAATATGAAAAGTTGTCACATTTTCATTTAAAATAAGAAAGAATTAATTTTGGGGGTGACCTGATAGCTGAGTGGTTATCACATGGACACTAACGCCCTGAGCAGCGAGTCCTCAGTTTGATTCTGAGCTGGCCGAACAGTTTGCTGCATGTCATCCCTCTACTCCCCACATGTTCTTTCTCTCTCCACTATCACTATCAAATAAATCGATAAAATGCCAAAGAAACAATCTTAAAAAATGAATTTTGAATACAACATTTAAAGAGTGGATGACAGACAGAAAACAAATATCTGTTTTTTCGGGTTACAGCCAGAAGTTGATTTGTGACAACAAGAGGAGTGCTGAGGTTGGCAGAGTCATACTAGTTGTCCAAATAACAATACTTGTTAGTGATTAATAGAACATATCTTAATTATTTACTTCATTAACATATTCAATGCTGCGTATTTCTTGTGTATGTGATGGATGCTGTCAATATGATCTTTCTGTCTAGAGCAGCATTTCATTTCTCTGCATTATTGATTCAGTATCTGATTGTTTCAATATGTTTTCATTGTTCACAGCTCCAACCACTTCAAAACCAAACCGGACTCTCCGACCTTTTCCAACATCAGTCCCATCAGCCTCCACACCAACAACAACACAGAGTTTAATCTCCAGTTCAGGAAGCTTCACACCTTCATCATATTTCCCTGAAACCACAAAGCAGTTTACAGGTACAGGACAGTTCATGTCTGTCCATCTGTCCATCACTGTCTCTCTGCAACAAAACATCCTCTTAAAACAGTCAAATTCAGCATAACAATGTTGTCTAATAAGAATAACAAGAAGGTCCAACATGTGTTTCAGCACATAAGACAGTTCAGCACCTAGAAGAAAACATTTCACTTTCAATTTTACAATAAATTTCCTTGTTATCTTCACATCTAATGTTTAAACACGTCCTACGTTTCTAATGATGTAAGATAATTATTAACATGTGATGTCAGCACATGACAAGTCAAGAAACATTCAGATCAAAGACTTTGGGATTTTTTTTCAACAGAAGATCTCATTTTTGATAAAGGTTCCCTGTGTAGTTTTCTTGTAAACAAGGTTATATTTATATTCAGTGTTACTCACCAAAACATGCTGAGTGTATCCTTTAGGTCCAACATAAGTGTTGAATATGTTTCCTCAATCATAAAATATTTGTAAAGCTGATTATATTAAGTATTTTAAATATTGCATTGCTTGTAGTCTTCTTCTCTCCTGCTTTTGTTGGTGCATTGCTGTGTTTCTGGGCAGGTTCCTGCATCCTGTAGATCAGTGGGATGATGTGAAACCACTGGCAGGATTGTGTATCACGTCAACCACGTGTGCACAATGTAGACCTGCATGTAAAAACAAGCTACTTGTGGTCAAAAACACATCCCCCTACTCTCTTTTTCCACATGTCCTGTCTCTCTCCACTATCACTATCAAATAGAGCCATAAAATGTCCAAAACATATGTTAAAAAAAAGGAATATTGGATACAAAATTTAAAGACTGGATGGAAATGACATGACAGAAACAAATATTTGTTTTTTCGGGTTACAGCCAGAAGTTGATTTGTGACAACAAGAGGAGTGCTGAGGTTGGCAGAGTCATACTAGTTGTCCAAGTAACAATACTTTTTAGTGATTAATAGAACATATCTTAATCATTTACTTCATTGACATATTTAATGCTGTGTATTTCTTGTGTATGTGATGGATGCTGTCAATATGATCTTTCTGTCTAGAGCAGTATCTCATTTCTCTGCATTATTGATTCAGTATCTGATTGTTTCAATGTGTTTTCATTGTTCACAGCTCCAACCACTTCAAAACCAAACCGGACTCTCCAACCTTTTCCAACATCAGTCCCATCAGCCTCCACACCAACAACAACACAGAGTTTAATCTCCAGTTCAGGAAGCTTCACACCTTCATCATCTTTCCCTGAAACCACAGAGCAGTTTACAGGTACAGGACAGTTCATGTCTGTCCATCTGTCCATCACTGTCTCTCTGCAACAAAACGTCCTCTTAAAACAGTCAAGTACAGACAGTAACTGTTGATTGTTCAACTTTTCAGCTGCAACGTTGGGTCAAAACACCAGTTCCTCCCGTGCAGAAACTGTGGGAGGAAGTGTCACACAAGAATGCCTCAATACTGTCTATGGAAGCAGGAAGTTCTTCTGTAAGGATGAATGTAAAAAAGAAGAAGACATCCTGGTTGACACAGAAGAGAACAGAGCTCAGAATGGCAGATACAACATTGAATATAGAGAAGGATCTGTATTTGGACTGTATGTGACCATCACACAGCTGAAGAAGTCAGACACAGGACGGTACAGCTGTGGTTACGGCAGAGCTTCGTCTCCAGATTCATCCTACACGTTCTCGATCTTTGTTGTCGATGGTGAGTTATATATTTAATTTTCAGTCCACATTCTGTTCAATGAATATCAATTGTTAAATGGTTAATATTATGAAAAGTTGTCATATTTTCATTTCAAATAAAAAAGAATGAATTTTGGGGGTGACCTGATAGCTGAGTGGTTATCACATGGACACTAACGCCCTGAGCAGCGAGTCCTCAGTTTGATTCCCAGCTGGCTGGACTGTCTGCTGCATGTCATCCCTCTACTCCCCACATGTCCTGTCTCTCTCCACTATCGCTATCAAATAAAGGCATAAAAAAGAAATAATCTAAAAAAAAAAAAAATTTTGAATACAAAATTTAAAGAGTGGATGGAAATGACATGACAGAAACAAATATCTCTTTTTTAGGGTCACAGCCAGAAGTGATTTGTGACAACAAGAGGAGTGCTGAGGTTGGCGGAGTCATAGTAGTTGTCCAAATAATAATACTTTTTAGTGATTAATAGAACATATCTTAATCATTTACTTCATTAACATATTTAATGTTGCATATTTCTTGTGTATGTGATGGATGCTGTCAATATGATCTTTCTGTCTAGAACAGCATCTCATTTTTCTGCATTATTGATTCAGTATCTGATTGTTTCAATGTGTTTTCATTGTTCACAGCTCCGACCACTTCAAAACCAAACCGGACTCTCCGACCTTTTCCAACATCAGTCCCATCAGCCTCCACACCAACAACAACACAGAGTTTAATCTCTAGTTCAGGAAGCTTCACACCTTCATCATCTTTCCCTGAAACCACAGAGCAGTTTACAGGTACAGGACAGTTCATGTCTGTCCATCTGTCCATCACTGTCTCTCTGCAACAAAACGTCCTCTTAAAACAGTCAAATTCAGCATAACAACGTTGTCTAATAAGAATAACAAGATGGTCCAACATGTGTTTCAGCACATAAGACAGTTCAGCACCTAGAAGAAAACATTTCACATTTAATTTTACAATAAATTTCTTTGTTATCTTCACGTCTAATGTTTAAACACATCCTACGTTTCTAATGATGTAAGATCATTATTAACATGTGATGTCAGCACATGACAAGTCAAGACACATTCAGACCAAAGACTTTGGGATTTTTTTTCAACAGGAAGATCTCATTTTTGATAAAGGTTCCCTGTGTAGTTTTCTTGTAAACAAGGTTATATTTATATTCAGTGTTACTCACCAAAACATGCTGAGTGTATCCTTTAGGTCCAACATAAGTGTTGAATATGTTTCCTCAATGATAAATATTTGTAAAGCTGATTATATTAAGTATTTTAAATCTTGCATTGCTTGTGGTCTTCTTCTCTCCTGCTTTTGTTGGTGCATTGCTGTGTTTCTGGGCAGGTTCCTGCATCCTGTAGATCAGTGGGATGATGTGAAACCACTGGCAGGATTGTGTATCACGTCAACCACGTGTGCACAACGTAGATCCACACGTAAAAACAAGCTACTTGTGGTCAAAAACTCCACAGGGAGCCTTTAAGCTTCTAATACAAGACAAAAGATCCCAGACTTTTAAACTTGTACATATCTCTCTCTCTCTTCCTTCCCAACCAGATTCCTATGTCCCTCAACCAGGTTACTTCTTGCCTCCAGCTGTAATCGTGCCTGTGATTGTTGTGCTGTTGGCTGTTGTTCTGCTGCTCCTCTACAAACTGAAGACGAGGAGGAACTCTGATTTGAACACCAGAGGAACCTCAGACAGCAGAAACATCGTGGTGACTTTCAATAACAATGTATGTCTCATTCAATTCAATTCAAAAAATCTTTATTCATCCCTCAAGGGGGAAGCACATTTGCAAACAAGTACACATATAAAATTCATTCACACACATTTGAAAATCTACAAAATACAAATATGACAATGTCAGAAAGAGTTTAAACACACAAGGAATAATGGCAGTTAACATGTTAACTCTTACTGTTGGCAGACATTTTATTTTTGCAGTTAGGAACAAACAATCTCATGTCTGCAACTACTTCACTACTGTGTACAAAGTATAATTAAATAAAATCACAGTTACTGTTAATAGACCTCTGGCCTGCCGAGTTGTTATCACTAAAATATCAGCAAACAATTGAAGAACACAATATCTGGGCTGTTACCATGGTTACTGCTATATTTTAGGTTTGATGTCATTCCTGTTTTATTTTCAGTTATCTGTCATCAATGAGAACCGTCCTGTCATCAATGAGAACTGTCCCCCAGTCTCCTCGTGTGAAGACAACGTCTACCAGAACCTGGATCCAGACAGCAGCGATCCGGACCAAAACTACTCTGCACTCACAGCAAACAAATGATAATGTTTGGATTTGGATCTGGATTCTGTACTGTGCAGGTTAACATGTGCTACAAAGTTCCAGTTTGTTCTACTTTCTTTCTTCTTTTTGTTTAATCGGCAGATATTAACTATAAACATGCTATTTTTCACCTCTATGCTGATGATACACAACTGATCATGTTTCTTCTTACTTATTCTGAAATGTTCATTCTGTCTTCAAAAATGTAGATGTTATTTGATATTGTTCTTCTACCCTTTGAGCCAACTCCGTCTCCTAGAAATGATGTTCATATTTGACTAAATTGCATATTACAGTGCATTTAAAAAGTATTCAGACTCTACTTTTTCACATTTTGTTATGTTGCAGCCTGATGCTAAAATCATTTAACCCTCCTATTGTGTTAGGGTCAAATTTAACTGGTTTTCATGTTTAGATGTGTGAAACATACTTTTAATTTTTCTGATCTAAACAAGGCTTCATTACATCTTCTACAATGGCCTACTGAATACATTTTCTTTTGTTAATGTATCTTAAATGTAATTGAATTTTTATTTTACAGCACAGACACTCCTGAGCCTTTTTCACAATAACATCTGTACTGTCACTAAATCTCAATCTGTCATCAAACACAGTTCCCAAGTATTTGTAGGTCTGGACGAGTTCAACACTTACTGAAGTCAAGAATGATTGTTGGAACTGTCTGTGTGTTCTATTGAGATTACTATTTCTTTAGTTTTGAACACATTTAAATCTAAAAAAGATCTCAATCTCTAGACGGCACATGACTGCTGCTCCAGCAGCAATAGGAAGGTCTGTGTCCACCATAGTGAATCATTTTACAGCCAGTATGTGTGTACTGTATTTCCTCTAATAGTGGCTGGTTGTCAATTAAAAGCCAGGTCTCCGATAATGGCAGGGGTTTGGTCGACACAAACAAATAAAAGCCGGCCCCAAAAAGAGGCCGGGGTTGATAAAAAAGGTGGATAAACTCCTGGTGCCTGTTATATAATGTGCATGCCAGTTAAGCATAAATAATAGTTTCCTGGATGTAACTCCAGTTCTATGAGTACATGTGTGGTAATGCAGTGACAAAAATTTAACAGAGCAAACGGAAGCAGATCAGAAAGCGAGGAGGTTTTGTACTAAAATATGAGCAAATATACTTAGGGTTAGGGTTATACAGAGGGAGTTATAAATAAAGGCCTCTCTCCTATATAAGTCTACTTCCAATAAAGGCCAGGTACCCTCTGCAGTTGAGGTAAACAACTATTAGAGGAAATATAGTAGTATTGAAAAAGACACTTACACACAGACAACTTTAACATTTGATTCAAATTATTGTTGCATCATACATTGTCCGGCCTGTAAACATTAAGTGTCATTTTATAATGTGAAAAAAATGAGAAGCTTTTAATGAGGTTTATCAGAACTTCTTTAAATTCTTGCTAAATTCACTTAAAGGACTCAGTTTCTTGACAGTGTGGAGCTTCAGGAACCCAGTCTCTTTATTCAGAAAACCTCTTCTGATACTCTTAGATCATATAATTAATTTCATATCCCCATTTTCATGGTTGACGTGCTGTTTGTCCACATTTGGCCAGTTTGTACTGTAACAAACCAGTTAAGACAACAGAAAGCAGAACCCTCATGCAGACACTCTGACAGGCTGGTTGAGTGAAAGACAGTTTTACTTTTAAATTCAATAAACAGACTTCTAGTCGACAATCTCAACTCAAGGCAGTGAAGCAGGAAGGCAGGTGACCACAGACACACAGCAGGTCAAACTGGATCAGCACAGTAGCTTTGCAACACAGAGGATCTGGAAAACTGGTAGTGACCATATGACCATGTTTATTTTGCTCTGATCCTCTAATGAATGATTACATTTGACCTACTTTAGCTAGGTTAAGTTTGATTTTACTGTTTTCTTGACCGAATCTTTTTCCCAACACACTAAAATAATTAATTTCAAGCTTCAAATCAGTGTTCATGTCTGACACTTTCAGAGTTTTAATAAATGCTCTTGGTAGATGTATTTCTTAGGCAAGTAAAGTTTATATATGTATAAACCACCATAAATCTTAAATTAATTTGCAAATAGCTGTGTTAATCTACAAAAAAAGAGAGAAAAAGCTATACAAACAGATAAGGAATGATAGTAATATAAATATGTCTTCATAGGAGAAGTTATAACAAATAATGGGAATTAATAAAATGTCTTTATACTTTATAACTATATATTAAATGTTTATATGGTGCTCATAAAAGGGGTAAAGTGATTATCCTTATCTTCAGTCAGCTTCATCATGAAACCACTGATCCACACATATCAATATTACACTTATGTCCATATAGGTTAGACTGTGTGTATGTATTTATTTCATCTTACATTTAGATACATTTACATTTTCCATTAAGCAGACGCTTTTATCCAAAGCAACGTACATCTGAGACTGATACAACACAAGCAGGGATCTAGTCAGGAGAGAACAACGCGAGTATTAGTTTCTATCTATTGTGTAAAACACAATAATTAGTGTTTTTCACAGAGCTGTAACAGAATACACATGGCACAAATGACAGAGAGCATAAAAATATAGAACAAGGATTCTGTGACACCAATGTCATGTGATCTGACTAAATGTGTTTTCTGTCATCACTCACTGTGTTAAATGCTTTTCAGGAGGAAAGAAGTCCAGCTCCACCACCACCAGAGGTAAATCTATCAGTCAATCTACTATTCCAGTTTCAGATCAATAATAATGATACAAATCTTGTACATCTTGTAGATCCTCCTCTTTTCACCACTGTGAGGCTGACTGACATGTGATAAGAACAGAGGCCACTAGAGGTCGCTGCTCCGTCACTTTTCACTTCTATAATGTGTTCCATGTGAGATGACTGACTGAAGCTGTGTTTTTCTAACAGGAGCAGACCCTTATGTAGCAGGAACCGGGTCCATCAAACAAACAGTAACAATTACTTCATCAGTTTCTGGGAGAACTTTTGTCCCTCTGAGATTAGTTTGAACTTTCCTCTTGCTTGACTCACAATCTGTTATTTACTCACCTTTTCCTACTTAGACAGATTATTTATTATGTTTGATAAATGATGTTTGCTATTGATCCATTTCATTTACTGATATGTCAGATGTTCAAGTCTTTGTTTTAGATTATTTCTTTTGAATGATTTGATAAGTGATATAATTACTGTATTAGACTCATACTGATGATTGCATTTTATTGACTGCTTTTCACTTGTTCTCTAAAGAATAATTTAGATTCAGATTGTTTTAAGTTAAATGTTTCAGTTTCACTGTCTTGATTTTCATTTAAACATTAAGTTTGATTGCATTTTATTTATTCAGTTTATATTTTTATGCCGCATCTTGATTGTTCATTTTGAATTGATTTAAGAACATATTTACATCTTGATTTTAACCTTTAAGTTTTCCATCACTTGCATCTTTAATAATAGATTGATTCAACTTTGATTGAGTCAAACTCTGTACAGTTTTTATTCCATTGATTAAGATCTGTATTGTATTATGGATAATGTGACCAATATATGGTTAAAAAATAAAATACGTTAATACTACAGTATAAAGTAAGTGGTATTTTGATTTCATCATAAAGCATTTGGCAGTGATTACATTTCACAATTAGGTATTAGGTTGTCCAAGAATTTAAAAAAAAAAAAGTCCTCAAAGATCAGTCTATTTTTGGTTAAACAGGGTCAGAATGTGTTTTTGGTCTTAGCTAATATCAAACTTCTCCATAACTGCAGTCACTTCACACTCTGGCAGAGCTGGTAGAAAGTGAACGCTGAAGAACCAACTTAAACATATTTCAACCGTGCAATAATACACTTCAGACGTCAAAATATTTGACACATTTCCAGTAAACTATGTTCAGTGATCAATCCTACATAATTAATCTATAATTTATCAAGCTCAGATTGAACAAAGATGTATTGATTGTTTTCAATAGTATAGATATTATACTTCACTATACTTATTAATGAATTATAGATTCAAAATGTCACACAAACAGACAATGTATTTATGTAAATGACAAATCCTCATCAAAAAAATGTATCCCAGACTAACAGTGTCACTACTGTAATTTACTTTAACAGTTTGCTGTAAAAATTATTACAGTATTCTGCTGTAGAATGTGAGGTTTACACTTTGATACTGTGGCCAGGCCTGCTGTAATATACAAACTTGATTTTATTTTTCTCACGGAAACATGGTTACAGTCAGATGGCGCATCCCTCTTAATTGAAACATCACCTCTAAGTTATAACTTTATTCACTCGACCCGTGAAGGGAAGCGAGGAGGAGGGCTGGCTGCTATCTTCTCAGATAACGCCCAAGCTTTGGTGATTTTTCCTCTTTTGAATATCAGGCCATTATACTTGAAAGTCAAACTCCCATACTACTGGTCACAATCTATCGACCACCAAAGTATTCAGCCTCTTTTTTTACCTGAAATTGCGGATCTACTCTTAATCTGTGTTACCAACTATGACAGCATTCTCCTAACTGGTGACCTGAACTTGCATACTGATAATACCATTGACTGCAGGGCTGTGGATGTTTTACATTTTTTTGACTTAATGCAGCATGTTGCGGGGCCAACTCACAACTGCGGCCACACTTTAGATCTAGCGATTTCCAGAGGGTTGCGTACTGTGTCGATAGGATTGTTGACTTAGCTGTGTCAGACCACTACTCTTTGTTTTTTAATGTTATCATCTCAGGCTTGGAAAACAGACCTTAAAGTGTCGCTGATGGCTGCTAGCTGCTCCAACTGACTCCCATTCAAAAAGCCTCAACTTCTTTCTAGAAATACTAATTCAGTCATTGTTTTCAGGGAGCCATATTGGTCTGAAACTCTAAATTCAGGCCCTCTAATAAGTGTGCTGGTGGTCATTTTGGAAGTTATTGCTCTGTTAATAACATTTGAAGGCTTATAATAGCTTTGATGTCTGCAATGTGGGAATTCCCATTTGGGAATCGTTTTGCTTGTTCTATGGCAGTAATCTTTGTTGTCAGGTGAGATTTGTGCATCTTCCACTTAAACCCTTGTTAAGTGTGCTGCAATGACATCAGTAACAATGACATGAAATGCAACAATTGATTCAAATTACAAGCAGTCTGTTGATTTGGCCATTTCATGCAAAAAAGTTGTGGTTATTTGGCAAAATTGCAAGCTGTGGTAAGTATTGCAGAGATCTCTTGAATTTGCATTAATTATTGCAATCGCAAAATTGCAATTTCCTGGAGGGACTATTTAATCTGAGGATACATTGCTGCACCCTCTAAATGTGGTGTTGACTAAAGCATGACAGGCTGTAAAGTTTTACAAACACTCATCTAAAAATTACCTCACTATAACTGAGATGTAAACAGAGAACAGTGCGACGAAGAGCAGCACCTGTTCTCTGCACTGGTGCTGAATATTAACAAAGTTGGATAAACTACTTTTAACTTAGAATGTCATCAGTGGCACTATTCACACTTCCTCCTCTACTGTCCAGTGTGTTTGACTGATCAGCTATTTAACTGAGCTTTTATATCTGAACAATATACACTTGTTATTTCTTTCTAGCTATGTGGAAAAGTGTTTTCATATCACAGATGAAAAAAGGCATTAAAATGTGTCTTGTAATCAAAACATGAGATTCAGCTGCTATTAAAGAAACATATGTGCTGCTGAGTATTTACAAAAACAAAAAAATATCCAGACATAAAGCATGAACCACAGGTACATAATCTATATAAACCTTATATCCTGATTTGGGTGCAGCCCTGAAGCTTTCTGCTTCCATCAGCATGTTTTTCTTCCTCTTTCTGGGCATTTTCCACTGAAAAAATGCGGTCTTACATTTGAGGATGTGAAAATTAAAAGATGTGCTGGTTTTAAAGTCATGTCATCCTAGTGGATCTTATTGAGTTCATTACTAATAACAAATGTACTATTACAGTAAATGCACTATTCCCCCTTGTTTCAGTCATTCTTCCTGAAACATCAGTGCCCACCTGTTTTAGGACATAACTTGGCCTTTAAAATGATGAACTATATACTTGTAGCACAGAAAGGGTTTGGGAAAGTAGTGTACAGTAAGATGCTACCACAACAAAGGAACTGTTGTTCAGAGCTACATTAACACATAGTTTATTGTACAAAAATGAAACTTTAGGCCTTCACTGTATTCAGGATGGGTTCAATCAGACTAAACCAAACACACATTTGCATTTTCACACCATACATCTAAAAAGCAATTAGCATTGATCTCCAGACCGAAGTCTGAGTCAAATTCTGATACAGAATTTGTTGCAAGGTGTTTTAAAAGAGCGTCATTGCACCATTAGCGCCTTTTTTCTTACAGCTTACAGCACAAAGGCAACATTACTCAGCTTTTATAAAAACATTGAAACTTTTTAAAACTGATCAGGCCTGAAACATGCAGATCCCAGGCTTTATAGACCTCATCTATGTCAAATTATTTTGTGAGACAGGTCATGTGGTAGATTTATTGTAATAAATTTCAGTTTCCATTGACTTTTATTTGAAAAGTAAAATGTTTGCAAGTTTGTAGTTATTTCAGAAATAAATGCACAATGGAGCACGTGTAAATTTGTTCACGTTTTGTGGCTGTGTAAAGTAGTGCTGTCAAAAAATAAGCAAACAATTCCTTGGTTCTGATTCTGTTGCGGGTTTGACATATGCTGCTTCTGTACTGGCACCACAGCCTGTATATAAAGATGGATATCACTCGTTAGTTTCATTGGAGACAGTTTGAAGCCCAGAGCCGCAGCTTCTGGTCGGCGCCATCTTTTCAGTTTGGAGCCAGGTACTTCCAGATAAAGAGTGCGGGGTGTTGCCTTTCACGCTCTGGAAACACGCCCCGCTACCTTGGACCTGAGCACTAGCTTACTGGGAACACTGAGCGCTGCTCCCTTGGGTTACCAAGTGTTAGTTAGCTAGTGTTAGCCACTTTAGCTAAATTGTGCTAACAGGGCAGGTATCATAATCAAGTAACACTTATTAGAGGGTCTGAATTTAGAGATTCAGACCATAAAGGCTCCCTGAAAACAATGATTGACTTAGTATTTCTAGAGAGAAGTTGAGGCTTTTTGAATGGGAGTCAGTTGAAGCAACTAGTGGCCATCAGAGGCACCTTAAGGGTCTTCAGCCTCAAGATGTGGCAGCTGCTGATTAGTTTAAATTAAATGCTGAAGTGAGATAACTACCCTTGTCTGGCCCATCGACAGCAGCGTTTGTTCAGCCAAAGTGACACCTATGTCTGTTGCTTTCTATGTAAGAACAACCCAGTGGTGTCTAGACAGATGCCATCCTGATAGTGGAAACTGGAGCAAAGTGCATCAGACGGATTTAAAAGAGTTCAAGGGGACACATATTTGGCACATTTCCAGGTCTATATTTAAATTCTGGGGCTCTACTGGAATATTTTTGCATGATTTCCAGTTAAAAACTCCTCATTTATCTTAAACTGGCCCAGAGTCCTGCACTGGGGCGGGTAACCTCCAAAAAAGTTGTGTAAGGGGTAAAAGACATAATTATATAAATTCACCGGTACGGGTATGGGTAAAAATCAACTAAATGCAGGCGGGTAGCAGTTAGTGGATTACTATGAAACTTCAGAGTGTGTTGCAGACATATAAGGTTATAAGGCATAGAAGTGAGCAGCCATTATAACATTAGTATATACATCATTGAAGTGGAGCCTGCGGGGGAAGCATCGGGACCGTCAGGGTGAAACAGTCCTTGGAGCAGAGATGTGCAGAGAACCCAGTATTTATATTTGAAAGTGGAGAGAGGTTTAAAAATCCTGTTTTTGTTTGATTTTAGAAAATTAAAGTGTTACAATAAGTGTTCATGAATGAACTACCTTATGAAGGAGGTCTTCACACTGGGTCTCGAACTGGAGTCTCTAGATCATAGATGACTGCGCTGACTACTGAGCTAAAACTTTACTCATCACCTTGTTGCAGACAGACCTCTACCTATTTATACACCCATAACACAGAGACAGCACAGTGTGTAATGTGTAGAGAAGCCGATTCTTGCTTTGCACTTTTCATTTATTGCCTATTTTTCACAACCTAATTTTGTGGAAAGGAGAAGGGGAACAACAGGTTATGGAGAGTCCCTTGAGAGCACTTCACATGTGTCAGTAGCTCAGCTTTATTTCTCGAGAACACCCCCAACTCCAGGAGTGATGTCCAAATTAGGAAATGTGCGTCATGTAGCAGGTGGATGTGACTCCCCTCGTTGAGACCTGCTGATAGACGTCACAGCAGAGCAGAGGAGAGACACTGAGATAGTGATGTAACTGACCTGTCTGCTGGTATTTGAAATGTGTTTTTTTCCTGAAAAAAAAATTATTGAAATATTTGTATGAAACAAATATTTAAAAAAGAAAACACTATTTGTACTTTGCCAAATAATGTATTTGTATTCGAGCAGACCCCTACCATGGAGGAGCTGCTGTGTTCACCTGCACAGATAGGAAACGCCTCGGCTGACAGGATGTACCACTCTGTTTGAAAAAAAAAACTTCTTCTTTGTTTATAACAATGCTTGGCAACCAGTGTATTAGGTGCATTATCGCCACCTTCTGCTTTGGCGTGTGGACCAGAGATTAAATCCGACCCATTAATCCTGAACTCCAGTCTTCCTAAATTCTTCCTTCAGATATTGTCTTTGTTGATCATACTTTGTACTATCTATGATTATATGCATAAAAGTCTCCTCAGCCAGGTGGAAAAAATGTGTGCATATATTGGTATCAGCATCATATCGGCAAAAATGAGATGGAAAATATCGGCATATCGGATATCGACAAAAATCCAATATAGTGCATCCCCAGATATAAATGACAGATGAACAAAAAAACCTGAAAACGAACCCTTTAATCTAAACTGGTTGAGAATGCTGACATTCACTAAACTTTTACTTTGCTTCATTCAATTTAATATAAAAGGTTTAAGATTTAAAGTGACTTCAGTCAGAGCTGTTCTTACTGCACATCAAAACAGCTGCATCATGAATTTTACAGTTTACTTCTCCCAGAACTGCTGCAAGTGGTGTGAATGTTGCTGCTGCACAGAGCCTCGTGCCTCTAGAGGTCCTGCAGTCTTTCACTGTTTTCTTCACTGAATCTTTTTTTATTTCCCAACAAATTTCAAGTCAGCTTCAAGTCAGTGTTCATGTCTGACACTTTCAGAGTTCTAGTAAATGCTCTTGTTAGGTCTATTTCTTAGGCAAGTAAAGTCTACATATTTATAACCCATCATAAATCATGGATGCAGCTGTTCACATCATATGTTTCTTAATTTACAAATAGTTGTGTTATTCTACAGAAAAAGAAAGAAAAGAAATGAGCAATACATTTTAAAGCTCATGAGAAACCTTGAGAAGCAAATTAAAGGGAACAAACACATTCATTGGTGTGAGTTAACACCCAGGACACTTTGGTTCTAGAGGTTGTCTGAAGCATTTTAGAAATAAGGAAGTTTGCAGTCAGCAGTTTTGATATTAGTTTTACACAAAGAGGAACACACTCCTTTTTTCTCACCAAGTCTCAGTTAGAGCCAAAATATCTCTCACTGATCTATTTTTATTTTTCTGAAAGGCAAACGCTTCACTGAACATTTTCTTATTGCTTCTTTCAATTTGTTTGAATATCTATTGGTAACACTTGACTTTAACATCGTCCCCACATTTATCATTTATAAGTTGTATATTGATATTTAATAAATGGTTATAACTCCTGTTGGAACCCAGAAGTGTTTGCTGCTGTATAAACAGATAATGAATGACAATATAGTAAAACTCAGTTATAATAACATAAAATATGTCTTCATAGGAGAAGTTATAATAAATACTGAGAATTAATAAAATATCTCTATACCTTATAACTATATATTAAATGTTTATAAGATGCTCTACACACATTAATATTACACTTGTTGTGTTCATATATGTTAGACTGTGTGTATGTATTTATTTAATCTTCATGGTTGGATATCTCCTGGGATATTATACAGTATGTAAAGATTTTTATAAGGTCAATATATATGTGAGATGCTGGTGTGTTTACATACTGGAACGTTTGGTTTGTTGGTGTTTAATGTGTCTGAATAATTCCACAGAGGTCATATGGGTCAAATAATGGGATTGAAAATAAAATTATTCATTCATTAATGTACCCTCAACCACCATCATCATCGTCATGTCGCAGACAGAGAGAGAGAGATAGAAAGAGGAAGAGGAAGGAATGTTAACTTAAATCATCGTCAGCTTCCTGATTGATCAGACAGACATACAGAGGCAATTCTCTGATAGTTTGATGATTTTCTGCATCAGGATCAAACTCAGAATGAATATCCACCATGTTCTGTTCTTCTGCTTCTTATCAGGTGAGGACTGATTACCTGACTGTGTCTGTAAAGCTGCAGCACAAACTGCTTCTGGACATTCATTGTGTTCATTTTAACAAATGTCAGATTTGTATCACACAAGTTTTCATGTTGCTGTCATGTTAATTAGTTTTCCTGTCGTTCTCTAAATTATTCTGTTACTAATTACAACATCTCTATAATCTAATCTTGTAATTTAACTAAATTAAAGATAATCTAATTTAACTAAACATATGAACCATCCATCATGAATATTTGTTGCTCATTAATGTGTTTGATATTAGAAAGTATGAAAGAAAAACATTGAAAAACAGACGTTACACAGAGACACTGTGACTACAACTGCAGCTACAAGTAGAACAACAGCAACTGCTGTACAGTCAGTGAAAACTTTGCTAATGGCTGCCTCTGTATCATCTCTGCTTCTCTGTGAACTGATGGATTAGCCCTCATTAATCTGCAGTCTGTTTACAGTAAGTCTACAATACACAAAGTATTGATCATCAGTATTCACTGTTCATCTTTCCAACAGCACTGCAGGATGGAAACACTGGACTCGTCAATGCAATAAACCTTTTTGCTGGAGCTGAAGGAGGAAGTGGTTCACTTATTTGCCACTTCACTTCATCTGGAAGCATCAAGTTCTTCTGTAAAGGAGAATGTAAAGAAGAAGACATTCTCATTAAAACAGATGGTGTCACAGCTCAGAGTGGCAGATACAGCATCAGATATAAAGACGGATCTTCTGGAAGAAGAACTGTGACTGTGTACATCACACAGCTGACCAAGTCAGACTCAAGACGGTACAGATTTGGTTTGGGTGGATCTTCAGTCCCAGATTCTTACTGTGACTTTGACATCACAGTTACAGATGGTGAGTTTCTACTGAAAGTCATAAAACCTGATATATTTACTATGTTCATCCCATTTAATGATTTTAAAATATAATAATAATAATAATAATAATAATAATAACAATAATAATAATAATAATAATAATAATAATAATAATAATAATGTTATTTTTATAGCAAAAACAAGTTTACAAAGTGCTTCACAGACATAAAACAAAATACACAATGCAATATTTTAAAAACCCTCTAATTAAATGCACTTATATAAAAATTAGTTTTTAAAAGAGTTTTAAAAGAGGACACTGAGGTAGCTTGTCCGATTTCCAGGGGAAGATTGTTTCACCATTGGGGAGCTCTAACAGCAAATGCCCTTCTACCCCCTGACTCAAGCTTTGCCCTGGGGACTGAGAGCAACAGCTGGTCCATAGATCTTAGAGAACAAGCTGGGGTGTAAGGAATGAGAAGGTCAGTGATATAAGATGGGGCTAGGCCGTTCATAGATTTAAAAACAAGCAGTAAAATTTTAAAATCAATTCTAAAAACCACAGGTAACCAGTGCAATGAGGTGAGAACAGGAGAAATGTGATCATATTTTTAGCCCTTGTAAGAACCCTAGCCGCAGTATTCTGTACAAACTGTAGGTGGTTGATTGATTTTAGGGGCAGTCCAGCAAATAAGGAGTTGCAGTAATCTAAATGACTAGAGACAAAAGCATGAATGAGTATTTCAGCATCACTGAAAGAAAGAAAAGATCTAATCTTTGCAATGTTCCTGATTTGAGTGATATCTGATTTGGTGATTTTGGTAAAATGTTTTGAAAAATTCAAGTCAAAGATTACACCCAGATTTCTGGCCTCATGGGTGCACTGCAAACCCTGGGAAAATAAGGTCTTTCTAATAGAGTCCCTGTGTGCTCTGGGCCCAAACACCATCACTTCAGTTTTTGTCATTATTGAGCATTAAGAAATTATTGGACATCCAAGATCTAATACTTGCGAGACAAGTATTGAGTGAGGTAAGTGAGGTAATGTCTGATGGATTTACGGATAGATATATCTGTGTATTGTCTGCATAAAAATGGAAGGAAATATTGGAGTTTCAAATGACTTGACTCAGTGGTAACATGTAAATGGAAAACAGTAAAGGGCCAAGAACTGATCCTTGAGGAACGCCGCATCGATAATTGAGAATTTGGAAGAGACATTTCTAATTGAAACAGAGAATGTTCTGTCACTCAAATAAGACTTAAACCAGTCTAGAGCAGTACCAGTCATGCCTATGCAGTTTTCTAGTCCATTAATTAATATTCCATGATTGACTGTGTCAAATGCTGCGGAAAGGTCCAAAAGTACCAGAACACTACAGCGGCCAGCATCCGAATTCATTCATTCTAATGTTGTTTAAAACTTTTAAAAGTGCAGTTTCTGTACTATGATGAGTGCAAAAACCGGACTGAAACTTTTCAAAGAGAGAGTGGTCATTCATAAAAGAAATAAGCTGAGAGTAAACCACTTTCTCCAGCACCTTGGCGAGAAAGGGTAATTTGGATATGGGTCTAAAATTATTCAGATTAGTGGTGTCAAGATTTGATTTTTTGAGAAGGGGGTGAACAACAGCAGATTTAAAAATCTGAGGTACAAGCTCTGAAGATAGAGATTTGTTAAAAATTGCTAAAATATCTGAGGATAAAACGGCAGAAACCTCCTTTAAAAATCTAGTGGGTAAAACATCAGAGGGAGAGGTGGAAGATTTCATGCCGTTGAGTAAATCTGACTGGGATATCTGATAAAAAGAATTTAAAAACTGATGCACCTCACAGTGTGGTAAAATATGATTTTGGCTCTAATGTTGGAAACTTTATTGACAAAAAAGGAACGAAAACTCTCACACTTTTCAATTGAGGAGACTTGTAGGCCTATAGAATTGTGGGGGCTGTGGCTGAGGGAGTTAATGGTACTAAAAAGTAACTTTGGGTCATGGGGATTTGCAGCAATAAGATGAGAGAAGAATTTTGATCTTTCGTCCTTTACAGTATAATTAAATTATTTTAAAAGCTCTTTCTTGGCATTAAAATCATGTCTTAATCTGGAAACTTTCCATTTCCGTTCAGCACTCCTACATGCCCTCCTAATGCTCATGGAGATGGTTTTGTCAAAATAGGGCGGGCTTTAGACAATTTAACAGGTGCTACAGTGTCCAGTGTAGTAGCCCAACGTTGCAAAAATTTAGAAGCCAGCTCCTCTACAGAGCAGGAATAATCTAAAGGGTCAAGCTGCTGAGAAGCATGATAGGTATTGTAGAAATTCTCACAGTTTTGTGGCGTGATGGGTTTAAAATAACGAGGGCCTCTAGGGTTAGAAACCGTAGGCACTAATGGGATATTAAAAAGGATAGCTGCATGGTCAGAAACATGCTTGTTTAAGAGTTCAAGAGTATGACCCTGTTGGTGAATAGAGCCAGAGACAGTCAAAAGTACTGATAAGATCAAGGAATTCAGATGTACGTTTGTCACTTTGGTTGTCAATGTGAATATTTAAGTCTCCCAATAAAATAACCTTCTCATAGTTAGTGGTAGTTATTGAAAGCAAGTGACCAAATTCCGAAAGAAAGTTGCCCTTTGAGTTAGGAGGGCGATACAACAACTCAAAAAAGATCGTATGGTGGGAAGTGGTGAATGAGAATAACTCAAATGAGATAAAACTGCCAATAGCAGTTGGTGTACATTTGTGGTCAGCTTTATAAATGACAGCAAGAATAAAAGAAGTTATATAGAATCTAATTAAATTGAGGGAAGAATGTGAGATGTTTATGATCGATTGACTCAGTGTATCAATGTTGGATGAAATCACCACAGACTGTGGTTGAACTGGGCAGCTCCCAGTATGACTCAGCAGTAAATATTGTGATCAGACTGCAGCATCTTACAGGAAGTACAGACAGTAACTGTTGATTGTTCATCTTTTCAGGAGCAACATTGGGTCAAAACACTAGTTTCGTCCATGCAGAAACAGAGGGAGGAAATGTCACATATCCATGCAAGGATACTGTCTACGGGAGCAGGAAGTTCTTCTGTAAGGATGAATGTAAAAGAGAAGAAGACATCTTGGTTGAAACAGAAGAGAACAGAGCTCAGAATGGCAGATACAGCATTGAATATACAAAAGGATCTGTATATGGACTCCATGTGACCATCACACAGCTGAAGAAGTCAGACACAGGACGGTACAGGTGTGGTTACGGCAGAGCTTTGTCAACAAATTCATCTGACAGGTTCCCGATCTTTGTTGTAAATGGTAAGTTTCGATTGAAAATCATGAAAACGTTTATTCTTAATTAATGTACCTTCTGGTGAGTGCATGTGAGCTCTTAAAGAAAAATGGTGATGGAAAATTTTCTTGTTTTCATCTAAAATCAAAAAACGGATTTGAAATACAAAATTAAAATAAAATGTAAATGACATAAACAAACAAACAAACAACTAAAGTTACAGGCAGAATTTGATTTGTGTGATCTAATTTATGTCAGTGAGAGGAGCGCTGATGTTGCCAGAGTTATAAGAAAGATACAGCTGTATGTGGGACAACACAACCTCCAACTGACCAAAATCTTTTTGCATGTTTTTTTAAAAACATATTTAAACATTCAGGCTATCAGGCTATACACACAATCAAACTGGCATTTTCCTCCTGTAGCGAGCTGAGGGTCTTTCCTCGACTGTGTTGGTTTGGTATCTTGGTGACTCGCTGTGCGCCACAGTGGGAGGAGAGGTACAGTAGCAGGTGTGGTTTTTAACTGCAGATATTGTACAGTAACACGCTGCTGGATCATCGTGTCCAGAAAGGTGATTCAACTGAAAAAAAAATCATCATCTGCTCTTGAGAGTATATTTGAGCTGCTGTATTCATGTTTGAAACTCTTTATGTCGCAGACAACAATAAGTTTCTTGTGAGGAAAATTCTCCACACTGTCAGTGTGTCATGACGGGGAAAGCTCTGTGTTTAAAGGGGATGAAAGTAGCTGTGACAGTGATTGACCACGACTGTTGCAGCCTCCAACACACCAACCTATAATGATGTTTTTTTTTATCTGACCCCTCCTCGTATCAAAGTGTGCCACAAGTGCGTCCAGACAACCTGACCACCAAATGAAGCCCCTGATACTCTGGGCAGAGAGCACCTGACTGTGATCATAAAAACAGCCCTACACGTTTATTTTGAGACAACCAGCCTGAGTTTTATTTTCTCATTTCAAACTTTGTCCTCCACTCATCAAAACAAACAATACAAATAATATTTACTTTGATGCTTAACTGAGCAAAATCACATTAAAATGTATAAATATATATATTTATAAATAATTACTTCATTAATATATTTAATGCTGCATTTTTCTTGTGTATGTGATGGATGCTGTCAATATGATCTTTCTGTCTAGAGCAGCATCTCATTTCTCTGCATTATTGATTCAGTATCTGATTGTTTCAATGTGTTTTCATTGTTCACAGCTACAACCACTTCAGAACCAAACTGGATCACACCTTCATCATCTTTCCCTGAAACCTCAGAGCAGTTTACAGGTACAGGACAGTTCATGTCTGTCCATCTGTCCATCACTGTCTCTCTGCAACAAAACGTCCTCTTAAAACAGTAAAATTCAGCATATATATTCAGTGTTACTCACCAAAGCATGCTGAGTGTATCCTTTAGGTCCAACATAAGTGTTGACTGTGTTTCCTCAATCATAATATATTTGCAAAGCTGATTATTTAAAGTATTTTAAACCTTGCATTGCTTGTGGTCTTCTTCTCTCCTGCTTTTGTTGGTGCATTGCTGTGTTTCTGGGCAGGTTCCTGCATCCTGTAGATCAGTGAGATGATGTGAAACCACTGGCAGGATTGTGTATCACGTCAACCACGTGTGCACAACGTAGATCCACACGTAAAAACAAGCTACTTGTGGTCAAAAACTCCACAGGGAACCTTTAAGCTTCCAATACAAGACAAAAGATCCCAGATTTTTAAATCAATCAATCAATCAATCAATTTTTATTTATATAGCGCCATATCACAACAAAAGTCATCTCAAGGCACTTTTCACATAGAGCAGGTCAAGACCGTACTCTTTAATTTACAGAGACCCAACAATTCCCCCATGAGCAAGCACTTGGCGACAGCGGTAAGGAAAAACTCCCCTTTAACGGGTAGAAACTTCAAGCAGACCCCGGCTCTTGGTGGGCAGCCATCTGCTTTGACCGGTTGGGTTGAGAGAGAGAAAGAGAGAGGGAAAGGGGGAGGGGGGACAGGAGAGCAACAATCACAACAACAACAACAAGTATAAGTATCAATAGACAGGGAAGGATGCCATCAGGACTGTGAAGGACCGCGAAGGCTCGGCCCAGAACCCGGGGTTCCTGTGAGATGAGAAAGCACAAAAAACTCCGGGGAAGAAGCAAAGTTAGTGACATGCATTGATGTTACATGAATGCATACAGATGGAGAGGAGGAGGAGGAGAGAGGAGCTCAGTGCATCATGGGAAGTCCCCCAGCAGTCTAGGCCTATAGCAACATAACTAAGGGCTGATCCAAGGTGAGCCTGGTCGGCCCTAACTATAAGCTTTATCAAAAAGGAAAGTTTTAAGCCGACTCTTAAACATAGAGAGTGTCTGCACCCCGGACTGAATCTGGTAGATGGTTCCATAGAAGAGGAGCCTGATAGCTGAAGGCTCTGCCTGTCATTCTACTTTTAAAGACTGTAGGGACCACCAGTAAGCTGCATACTGGGAGCGCAATGTTCTAGTGGGATAATACGGTATTATGAGCTCTTCAAGATATGATTGTGCCTGACCATTAAGGGCTTTGTAAGTTAGGAGAAGGATTTTAAATTCTATTCTAGATTTTACAGGAAGCCAATGTAGCGAAGCTAAAATGGGAGAAATGTGGTCTCTTTTTCTAGTTTTAGTCAGAACACGTGCAGCTGCATTCTGGACCAGCTGGAGAGTCTTTAGAGACTTGTTAGGGCAGCCTGATAATAAGGAATTGCAATAATCCAGCCTAGAAGTAACAAATGCGTGAACTAGTTTTTCTGCATCTTTTAGGGACAGGGTGTGCCTGATTTTTGCGATATTACATAAGTGAAAAAAAGGCAGTCCTTGAGATTTGATTTATGTGGGAGTTAAAGGACATATCCTGATCAAAGATAACTCCCAGATTCCTTACGGTGGTGCTGGAGGCCAGGGTAATGCCATCCAGAGTAGCTATATCATTAGATAATGTGTTTCTAAGGTGTTTAGGGCCAAGCACAATAACTTCAGTTTTATCTGAATTTAGTAGTAGAAAATTGCAGGTCATCCAGGTCTTTATGTCGTTAAGGCATGTTTGGAGTTTGTTTAACTGATTGGGTTCATCTGGCTTCACTGATAAATATAATTGGGTGTCATCTGCGTAACAATGAAAATTTATGGAGTGTTTCCTAATAATATTACCTAAAGGAAGCATATACAAGGTGAATAGTATTGGTCCAAGTACAGAACCTTGTGGAACTCCGTGTCTAACTTTTGCCTTCACGGAGGATTCATCATTAACATGTACAAACTGAAATCGGTCTGATAAATAGGACTTAAACCAGCTTAATGCAGTTCCTTTAATGCCAATTAAATGTTCCATTCTCTGCAAAAGGATTTGATGGTCAATTGTGTCGAATGCAGCACTAAGATCTAACAGGACAAGTATAGAGACAAATCCTTTGTCCAATGCAGTTAGGAGGTCATTTGTGACTTTCACCAGTGCTGTTTCTGTGCTATGATGCGCTCTAAATCCTGACTGAAAATCCTCAAATAAACTATTGTTATGTAGAAAGTCACATAACTGATTAGAGACTGCTTTCTCAAGGATCTTAGAGAGAAATGGAAGGTTAGATATAGGTCTATAATTGGCTAAAACACCTGAATCAAGAGTAGGCTTCTTAAGAAGAGGTTTAATTACAGCTACTTTAAAGGACTGTGGTACATAGCCTGTTACTAAAGACAGATTGATCATATCTAGTAAAGAAGTGCTCACTAAGGGTAAGGCTTTGTTAAGCAGCCTAGTTGGGATGGGATCTAAGAGACAGGTTGATGGTTTAGCTGAACAAATCATTGAAGTTAGTTCAGACAAGTCTACTGGAGAAAAACAGTCCAAATATATGTCAGGATTTACAGCTGTTTCTAAGGTTCCTGTGTTTGGGGAGAGAACGGTGCCTGGTGCCTGTTGAGGGCAGGAGGTGGTTAATTTTGTCTCTAATAGTTAGAATTTTATCATTAAAGAAGCTCATAAAATCGTTACTACTGAGAGCTATAGGAATACATGGATCAGTAGAGTTATGACTCTTTTTCAGCCTGGCCAAAGTGCTGAAAAGGAACCTAGGGCTGTTTTTATTCTCTTCTATTAATGCTGAGTAATAGGCGGCTCTGGCATTACAGAGGGCCTTCCTATATGTTTTAAGACTATCTTGCCAGACTAAGCGAGATTCTTCTACTTTGGTGGAACGCCAAATCCTTTCCAATTTTCGCGATGTTTGCTTTAATTTGCGGGTTTGGGAGTTATACCATGGAGCTAACCTCTTATGTTTTATTATCTTCTTTTTTAAGGGGGCGATGGAGTCGAGTGTTTTTCTTAATGAGCCTGCAGCACTATCAACAAGATTATCAATTTGGGAGGGACTAAAGTTAACATAAGAGTCTTCTGTAGTATTGAGACATGGCAGTGAATTCAGTACTGATGGAATTGCTTCCTTAAATTTATCTACAACACTATCAGATAGACATCTAGTGAAGACATTTTTGTCTAATGGTGTGTAATCCAGTAATAGGAATTCAAAAGTTATTAAGTAATGATCTGATAAAATAGGATTTTGTGGAAAATTTATTAAATGTTCAATTTCAATCCCATAAGTCAGAACAAGGTCTAGGGTGTGGTTAAGACCAGTGGAATTATTTACACACTGAGAGAAGCCAATTGAGTCTAATAATGAGATAAATGCAGTGCTGAGACTGTCATTATCAACGTCCACATGAATATTAAAATCACCTACTATAATTACTTTATCTGTACTAAGGACTAAATACGACAAAAACTCTGAGAATTCGGGGTACGGGCCAGGAGGACGATACACTATAACAAATAGAACTGGCTGTAAAGTTTTCCAGGTTGGGTGAGAGAGACTAAGAACAAGGCTTTCGAATGAGTTATAATTAAATTTAGGTCTAGGGTTGATGATTAGGCTTGAGTTGAAAATGGCTGCAACTCCTCCTCCTCGGCCAGTGTCTCGAGGAATATGAGTATTAATATGACTGGGGGGAGTGGATTCATTTAGGCTGACATATTCTTCATGACACAGCCAGGTTTCAGTGAGACAAAATAAATCAATATGATGATCTGAAATTAAATCGTTTACTAAAACAGCTTTAGATGACAGAGATCTAATGTTCAAGAGTCCACATTTAATTATCTTATTTTGTTGTACTATTGCAGTAGTGGTTTTAATTCTTACTAGATTTTCATGAATGACTCTTTTGTTTACTTTGGATTTAATTGATTTAAGTGGTCGGGGGACAGACACAGTCTCTATGTAGTTTTGGGTGGGTAACTGTTCTAATGGAAGCGCAGGGAAGCGTGTAGGACTGCAGCTCTGCTTCCTGGTCTCAACTCTGGGTTGTCATGGTTTTGGTCTATTAATAAACTCAGCCACTTTTCTGGATATGAGAGCAGCTCCATCCAAAGTGGGATGTATGCCGTCTCTCCTAATCAGACCAGGTCTTCCCCAGAAAGTCTGCCAATTATCGATGAAGCCCACATCGTTTGCTGGACACCACCTCGACAACCAGCGGTTGAATTGTGACATGCGGCTATACATGTCATCACTGGTCAGATTAGGCAGCGGTCCAGAGAAAATTACGGAGTCCGACATTGTTTTTGCAAATGTACACACCGACTCAACATTAATTTTGGTGACCTCTGATTGGCGTAATCGGGAGTCGTTGCCGCCGACATGAATGACAATCATACCATATTTATGTTTATTCTTAGCCAGCAGTTTTAAATTTGACTCAATGTCGCCTGCTTTGGCCCCAGGTATACATTTAACTATGGCTGCTGGTGTCGCTAACTTCACGTTTCTGACTATGGAGCTGCCAATAATCAGAGTTTGTTTCTCAGCAGGTGGAGAGAACCTGTTAGAAACATGAACTGGTTGGTGATGAACCATGGGCTTCTGCTTAGGGCTATGCTTCCTTCGGACAGTCACCCAGCCGCCCTGGCTTCCCAGCTGCTTGGGAGCTACCGGGGGAGTGGGAGCTATGCTAGGTCAGCACCGGATACTGGGGGCTGGCTAACTACATTAGCTGCTGATTGTTTTTCCATGGTGCGGAGCCTCGCTTCCAATTCACTAAGCCTTGCCTCCAGTGCTGCAAATAAACTACACTTATTACACTTACCACTATCACTAAAGGAGGCAGAGGAATAACTAAACATTTGACACACCGAGCAAGAGAGAGCAGGAGAACGAGAGGGAGAGAGAGAAGCCATCGCTAACTGCTTAGTTTAAGTTAGCTGCTAATGCTAGCTGCAGAGCTAAAGTAACTATCAACTTGTGCGATCAGCGAGAAAAGTCGCTAAGAGAAAAGCGCTGAGAGTGCTTGTGTAAAACTAGCGAAAGTTTAAATATACAGCAGATATTAATCCACAGTAATGTGATATATATAGGAAAATCAACTGAGATGAGAGCAGCAACAACGCTATCAGTAGACACAGTCGGCAACTGGAAATGATACAATACGTTTACCGTAGCACGTCAGCACATCAGCAAATTTTCTGTTAGCCTCAGTCTCTCACGACAGTCTCAGTCTCTCTTAAACTACTACATGTCTCTCTCTCTCTTCCTTCCCAGCCGTCTCTGAGGTCTCTCGCCCAGGTTACTCCTGGCCTCTGGTTGTATGTGTGCCTGTGATTGTTGTGCTGTTGGCTGTTGTTCTGCTGCTCCTCTACAAACTGAAGATGAAGAGGGACTCTGGTTTGAACACCAGAGGAACCTCAGACAGCAGTAACATGGAGGTAACTTCCTTTAACTGTGGATATAGCAGACTAACTATATTTTTCCAGTTAGGAATAAACAATCTCATGTCTGCAACTACTTCACTAGTATGCACAAAACTATAATTAAATAAAATAATTATGTAATAATAAATAATTACTGTTACTAGACCTCTGGCCTGTAAAGTTGATATTACTAATTTATCAGCAAACAATCATCTGAAAAGAACACAATATCTGGTCTGTTACCCTGGTTACCTATATTTTAGGTTTGATGTCATTCCTGTTTTACTTTCAGTTATGTGTCAGCTATGATCGCCATCATCTAGTCTCCACGTATGAAGACGTCTACTAGAGCCTGGATGCAGCTGAGACCAAACCTACTCTACACTCACAGAGGCAGTAAACACATGATAATGTTTGGATTTGGACCTGAATTCTTTACTATGCTTTCACCTCATGGCTTGGTTTTTACTCTGATATGCATTGTAAGCTGTGAGACCTTATGAGACTTGTGTGTTCCTTTCCAAATCATGTCCAATCAATTGAATTTACCACAGGTGGACTCCAATCAAGGTGTAGAAACATCTCAAAGATGATCAAGTGTCATAGCAAAGGCTATGAATACTTATGTCAATGTGATTTTTCAGTTTTTCCTTTTTAATTAATTTACAAAAAATTCTACAATTCTGTCTTCACTTTGTCAGTATGGGGTATTGAATGTGGACTGATGAGGGAAAAAATGAATTTAAATGATTTTAACATAAGTCTGCAACATAACAAAATGTGAAAAACTGAAGGACTGAATACTTTAATGCATTGTATATATGATTTTATTTAAAATAAATAAATAAATAAAATATTCCAAAGTACGACAGCTGCCATACCTCAGTTGACGCCTATGATGCCAAATGTTCTAGTCTTTGATTTAAAGATTGATATTGATAATTGCATTTTATTGACTAATTTTCACTTGTTGCAATACTAAAGAATAATTTCAATTCAGATCATTTCAATTTACATCTTGATTTTACCCTTTTAGGTTTTCCATTGTTTCAATTTTAATAATCGATTGATTGATTCAGCACTGAGTGAAATTTTACACATTTTTATGCTATTGATTAACATTTTGATACTGCTTGATTTGACCTTTGACATCTCTAGAGTTTTGACACATGTGCAGACGTGTATTAAATACTTAATAAAAGGTAACTGTGAGTGTGTTTGTTTTGCCTGGTTCATTTTTTCCCATCATTCTCTGTTGTTTACTATTAAACAAACTGACACCACAGATCAGTCAGGTCTGAAGACTTAACTGTAAAACATCATGTAGGTAAAAATTAAAAAGTTGATATAAATTAAAAGTTGATATCATGAAACAAGTCTTCACAGGGAGCCTCATGAATCTTTTTATATCTCATGATTTTGTTTGCAAACTTGTAATTTTCTCCTTTAATCACTAAAATTGTATCATTTTTATGCATCTGTATGTCTTATTACTTTACTAGTAAACTTAAAGAAGAAGTAAACCATGAAGAGAAACCGTTTCTATCAATCCTCTGTTGTCTGAGCAGCACCATTAGATAATTAATAAAGTACTGTACTTAACATTGTTATCAGTAAAATCAAGTTTGCAAACTCTCACATTTTTGGTTTGAGACACCAGCTTTCAGGCTCTTTCTTACACTCTCATGCAAATCTCACACAAAGAAGAGGAAGTTACTCCATAATGACAAATACAATTATATGGGTTACATGGGCTTCCTCATCTCCACCCACTACATCTGAACGTTACACTTTCCTCCACATTTCAGCTCAGAAATGGGTCCATAAATATTATAGTGATCACAAAAACCAAAAACCAGTCTGTGTGACGTAAGTTGGCAAAGGCGCACACACACTGTCCTCTTCAAAATCAAAAAACACTTTTCACATATGTTGACTTTTGCCATTTCACTATTGCAGAGCGAAATGTCGATTGAAATATAACATTAAATGAGATGAACGATAAAGCTGATTTATGCACTCAGCAAGCCATTTTTATTCAAGTAAACAAGTGGTAAACAACTGGTATCCAGTTCTTATAATATACTGGTAGCCTCAGAGAGCTGCTAGCATGGCTGTAGACCAGTGTTCATTATTATTTTTCATGGGAGCGGCACTGGCTGAATCCACCTTAACCGTTAATTAACCGTAATCTGCCCACTAATTTGTCATCCCACGGTACAATATTTAATGCAACTAATACAGTCTGAATTAAAATCAGACATTATCATAATTAGGGATGGCTATCATTAGGATTTTATTGATACTCTTTATTGGTCAGGTTCTTTATCTGTACTTTTTCATTATTAAAGAATTGCTTTTTTGAGAATATATTAGTTTAAAAAAGGATAAGTTCAGAACAGAATTAGTTGGGATTAATTAATTTATATTTTAAATATAACTAAATATAAAGTAGCAACAATGAAGTCACAATATAAATTCAGTAGTATCTCACTGGAAAGAAATTTTAAAATGTCAGTAAAATAAATAATATTTCTGACATGAAAATACTGAGTGAAGTTTAGAAAGAAAGAAGAACACAGACATCAGACAGTATCAGTCCTTCCTCTTGTCGGTCAAACCGAGGGAGGAACTTATACATACATGTTCCTCTGAAATCGTATTTACTTTCCCTCATTTGAAACAACCTTTGGATACTGTTTGGTAACTGCTGATTTTTTACATGATTGAATAGTTTTGAAGTCAACCAGGTCCTTAAATTTTAGTGCATTTAGTTTGATGAAGATTGGGTTTGTTGGTTCACTGTAAGTGATTTGATTAAAAATTCTTACGGCTCTTTTGAAGGATGAAGATTGGATCAGTGTTTGTTTTGTATGTGGTCCCCCACACTTCCACACAGTAAGTAATATATAGGAGTATGAAGGAACAGTACAAGGTATATAGTGATGGTTGATTTTTCAGTCCCAATACGGTTACGGTTACCTGGGCTTTGGGTAATAGCTGATACCAAGTGCTGATCAAATACAAGTATTTAATTAATAAGCTGTATGTCTCACTGTGTGGAAGAGACTGGGATCATTCTTTTATGTGTAAGGCAAAATCAGGCTTGACTTAAATTTTGCTTTCCTAACTTTCTAAAACAAAATATATAATATATAATAAATACATAAATATAAATTTATTGAATTGTTACTTATTAAAATAATGGTATCTGATACCCGATCCAGCTATATGAGTCAGTATTGGGCAGATATCAGTATCAGTATCGGTGCATCTCTACCTGTTATTGGGGCTAGTATTGTTATTTTAGTAAATTATTAAAATTAAAATTACCTCGGTGTCTGATACTGACGTACAAGGCGCCCTTTAGCGTCTGTATGAGCCGCACCGGGTTTTCAATTACTCCAATTTAAACCCATCCACGTTATTATTAGATGCTCAGAGCAACTGCTCCGGCCATCCATTCACCCTGATATCAACCCAACTGCTGCACTATAAGACACTGTGAACATCAGTCAGTGGGCTGAACAGAGGACTCGCTGAATGGAAGTATTTTCCTCACTGTCACCATGATAAGCTGAACATTTCTCAACATAAAAACACAAACGTGTACTTGATAACTCAACAATACAACATGTTAATGTTATGGCATGTTATCTTATTTTTTTTTTTCAGTTTTTGAATGTAATAGTTGCAGATCATTTTGTGTGTCTTTATAGCGTATATTCTCTTTTACTTATTATCAGAAAGTGACCAAACAAAACAGTAAAAATAACGTAAAGTTAAACTTAAACTCTTTCCATGTCGTGATACGCAGAACAAAGTAAACAAAGACCAGAAATGGTAACAAAGTCTTCTTGCTTTTTCACTGAATATTTTATCACATAAAATATTTTAACTTTTTAGAACTTTGTTGTCTGTTCCACTACTTTCTTGTTGTTTCTAGTATATATTTTCAGAGCAAATAAATTCAGAAAGATGGTTTTCAAAGTCAAGTATTTAAGAGCAATAAATTCAGTGTTTTTCAATTTTAACACTAACTATTTAGTTGCTGATATAATTCAAATTATTATAGAAATGATTTACTTCCATAACAATGCTGCTTCCACAAGTTTCCTCTCCATAGTGAGGCTGGATATGTAATCTACACAGACGTCACTAGAGGTCGCTGCTGCATCAACTTTTACTCAGAATAATAACGACTGTCAGTGCTTTCAACTTTTCCTCCACCATTCATGACATATTTCAATATTTTTACTTTTTACTCCACTATATTTATCTCATGTCTGGAGTTTCTAGTCATGTGAAAGATTCACACTCTTATTTGTTTTTACATATAAGTGTGAAAAAAAAATCAAATCTCATATCTCTTGTGATATTTTCATTATTAATGTCACTATTTAATTCCAAATCCTTCAAAATTGTAGATTTAAGATTTTTGACCCAAAACATGAAACATGATCAGTCTCCACCACCTCAGAAATCTGAACGCAGCGCTTCTACATGTAATAGAATAATTAACTTTACAGTATTAATACTCAAGTAGAAGATTTCATTTGTCACATTTACTGTTTAAACAACCACCCAAGTGTTTTATACAGTGATGGCTACAGATAAGATGTGACGTCTGACCAACCGAGTGCATCAGAACTGGTTAATTTGTTGCTCACTTTTAAATAAAATAATCAGGATTCAGTTATGTTATTACAATGTCTTTCATCCAGTCACCTTCACATCACACGTGTACAAGCGTGTACACACAAAGCCAGAAATATGCAGACACATTCTATTCACCTGATTTATAAAGCTGTTCATACTTTCTGAGGAAGATAAAGTTCGTGTACAGTAAGATGTTGCAAATCTTTTACTAGTCTGTTGTAACTAGTGCAACATTCTTCACTGCTACTGTATCTGCTGAGGCTGAATCACAGCCAAGGAAACTAAACTCAACAAACTGATGAGGACAGCAGGCTCTGTGATGGGAACCTCTCTGTCAAACATCCTGGAGAACGTCTCTCAGCCCGTCATGACCGACTGCTGAGAAAGAGGAGAACTTTCAACATGAGACTGATTCAGTTCCATCACATGAACTCACAGCAGAAATGCTGCAATGTAGAAAGTATTGTGTATATTTTTGTGCTGTCTTGCATCATTGCACTACTAACATGAACATTAGTTTCCTATGTTGAATCTTCATAAGCACTACAGAATGGAGCTGTGTAGTCTTGTTAACGTTTACAGAACAAAACTACACACACACACACACACACACACACACACACACACAAGAATGAACAGTTAAATCTGTTAATTCTGTTTGTAGGAGCCATTTTCTTGTTTTGAGGTAAATTGAGAAATGATCAGCTTCAGATGTTGCTGATTTGTGTGAGAGGCATACAATTTTTTGTCGGATTATTTTGTTTTTATCCCTTTGTGGACTATTGTGAACAACAGTAGTGAGCTGTAAAGAGTTGTATAATGAAACTGAACTTTGTGAAGCAGCTGCTGCAACATTGCAATCTCCTTTTGGCATCTTGAACTTCGTGTTTGGCAGCTGAATGTTTTTGAACTCTTGACATGACACTCCAGTTTATTTTAATTAGAATTCTAACATTTTTAAAGATTTTAAAATTCATCCAATGTGCAATTTAACATCTCATGATAATCTACACATGTAAGCAGTCAGGAGCTTTCTGACTACCTCGGCCTACTCCATCTGCCCGAGCCAGTGAGGAGGACGCTCTTGGACTTTGGATATCCTGGAGTAATTCCTGTTTACAGTACATCTTGGTAACCTCAATGCTAAATATATTTGAGATTAATTGCTGCTTTGGAGCGATAATACTGACAGATCACGAACATAAGATTCATGGTGATAAGCCTGACTTTGTAACAATGGACGTACTCAAAGACATGTGGACACAGCATTTGGCACTCTTGGACTTTGGATATCCTGGAGTAATTCCTGTTTACAGTACATCTTGGTAACCTCAATGCTAAATATATCTGAGATTAATTACTGCTTTTGAGTGATAATACTGACAGATCACAAACGTAAGATTCATGGTGATTAGCCTGACTTTGTAACAATGGACATGTTAAAAAGGACATGGTTGATAATCATGCCCCCATTGGGAATTTCACAGTTAGAAAAAGAAAAGCCTCTTGGATTGATGAAGAACTGAAAGCCTTGATGGCCTAGATGCATAAAATGAAATTGGTGTCAATTAAGTCTGGCAACACTATACTCAGAAAGCAAGAGACAAAAATAAATACAAAGAAAATCAGGTATTATCAGAATAGGATAAATACAATGAAACATGATGGAAAAGAAACTGTGGAAAACTCTAAATGATATAATGGGTTGATCTGGGAATAAAACACCCTCCTTCATAGAAACAGCACCTTCATTACTAAACCTCAAGATATCACTAAATTTATCAATTAATATAATGTGGGAAAGATAAAGAAACTAAATCATAAAATGACAGTTTCAGATAGCAAACTTACAAAACAATGAATCAATGACCAACTTATGAAAAATCGAGGTTGTAAATTTGATTTTCACCCAGTCTTACATTATTTTTCTGTAAATAAACTTAATCCTGAATTTCAGCATGCCTACAAGAAGAGTCACTCCACTAGCACAGCTTTTATGCAGATGACTGGTCAGTGGAGTTTAGTGATATAGACGGGACAGGATTGTGGGTGCTGTGCTACTTATTTTTTAATTAAGTAGCACAATTAAGTATTACTTAATTTCTCTCAGTTGAATAATTGGCTCTGAAGCCAAATTGCATTGGGTGCAGGGCAAATGAGCTAGTATTCAGATGGCAGATGATTTGTTCAGCTACCACTTTCTCTGCAATCTTTGATAGTGTAGGTAGGTAGTTAGGTCCACTAATTCCGCTGGATTGTTTTAAGCTTTCCATCTACTTTAAGTTCAATTTCTTTATTGTGATGTTCTGTTAGTTTTTTTTTTAACTGGTTCCAGATAATTTTAGAATAACCTCTTGCCTTTTCTATTATGGTCAAGAAAAAATCTGCCTTAGCTTTTCTTAATTTCTTTACCAGTTTGTTCCTTAAACTAGCAAAGTGGTGTCTGTCATGTTGCAGTTTTTAAGACCAGATCTTGTTCTTTCATCAGTTTTAAAAATGTCTGCATTTATCCAAGGGACAGTGTTTGTTCTTTTTGTGCCTAAATTTGCAGTTAAAATCTTTAATACTGCTTTCTAGTTTTTTGAGAACATTTGACTGTCTTCCTCATGGCATATTCCCAACAATAAATCATCCTGATCAATCGGTTGAACAGCACTATTAAAGTTCTCCTGTTCATTTTTGGGAATTCCAAAAGATTCATATTCCTTGGCAAAAGGGCAAAATCGCTTATCGGTTAGTTTTCTAGCCACCAGAGTCAAATTGTGGTCAGAGAGACCAGTTACCATATTATAAGATTTTAAAATTCTCTCAGACATTGACCAATCTGTGACTGGTCAATGTACATTATCTTAAGGATTACAGCCAATGGCAAACAGCCATGAGATAAGCATTTACAAGGACATGTTTGTTAAGAGCCACATCACCTCAAGACACAAATCAAGGAGGGGCCCCAAGCCTTCAACCCTCTAGTGTGTCCTGTTTACTCCAAGACACAGAATGGTACCTTATTTGGGCCTTAAGCCAGGATGGGAAGAAAAGTGGGCCTCCTAAGGCACATTCTTTCTCTCAGGAACATGCACACATTAGCAAAGGAGAAAAGAAACAATCATCCTTACACATCTCTGCACATTAAAATGATAAGACAATTCTTTGGTCTTTGATTACTTTTACAGGCTGATTAATTATGCATCTCCATCAGGACAGCTGTATAGATCAAGCGTAGACTGTAAAAAATAATGGACGTAGCTACCATGTCCTATCAGTTGTCTCTATTCTCTGTTTAATATTCTATTTTATTATATATTTTTATACTTAAGTTATTATAAAGTTTGACTGTTTGATGAAAGTCGTTTCTTACTTGTGATTTATGTGAAGCAGCTGCTGCAACATTGCAATCTCCTTTTGGTGTCTTGCACTTCCTGTTTGGAAGCTGAATGTTTTTGAGCTCTTGACACTCCAGTTTGTTTTAATTATAATTCTAACATTTTTATAGATTTTAAAATTCATCCAATATGCAATTTAGCATCTCATGATAATCTACACAGGTAAGCAGTCAGGAGCTTTCTGACTACCTCGGCCTACTCCATCTGCCCGAGCCAGTGAGGAGGACGCTCTTGGACTTTGGATATCCTGGAGTAATTCCTGTTTACAGTACATCTTGGTAACCTCAGTGCTAAATATATTTGAGATTAATTACTGCTTTTGAGCGATAAAATCAGGTATTATCAGAATAGGATAAATACAATGAAACATGATGGAAAGAAGCTGTGGAAAACTCTAAATGATATAATGGGTTGATCTGGGAATAAAACACCCTCCTTCATAGAAACAGCACCTTCATTACTAAACCTCAAGATATTGCTAAATTTATCAATTAATATAATGTGGGAAAGATAAAGAAACTAAACAATAAAGTGACAGTTTCAGATAGCAAACTTACAAAACAATGAATCAATGACCAACTTATGAAAAATCGAGGTTGTAAATTTTATTTTCACCCAGTCTTACATTATTTTTCTGTACATAAACTTAATCCTGAATTTCAGCATGCCTACAAGAAGAGTCACTCCACTAGCACAGCTTTTATGCAGATGACTGGTCAGTGGAGTTTAGTGATATAGACGGGACAGGATTGTGGGTGCTGTGCTACTTATTTTTTAATTAAGTAGCACAATTAAGTATTACTTAATTTCTCTCAGTTGAATAATTGGCTCTGAAGCCAAATTGCATTGGGTGCAGGGCAAATGAGCTAGTATTCAGATGGCAGATGATTTGTTCAGCTACCACTTTCTCTGCAATCTTTGATAGTGTAGGTAGGATACTGATAGGCCTGTAATGGCAGGTAGAAAGGGGATCTCCACTTTTAAATATTGGAATAATAACAACAACAGCCGACTTCCAAACACTTGGAAATGTTCCTTGTGAAATCAAGAGGCTAATCATTTTGGTAATAGGACTAGTTAGTGTTGTACTGAGCTCTTTGAACAAAACTGCATCCATACTAAAAATATCCTTTGCTCTGGATGGCTTAAGAGATCTAATCATTCTGGTAACCTCTGATTCAGTGACATTCTTAAAGCTGAAAGCAGGTCCCATTGTATTAACTGGACAAACATTTGTGTACTCAGGTCAAAACCATTGTGCAATGGGGGCTACAGAATCAACAAAGTAGTGGTTAAGAGCTTCCACTAATTCCGCTGGATTGTTTTAAGCTTTCCATCTACTTTAAGTTCAATTTCTTTATTGTGATGTTCTGTTAGTTTTTTTTTTAACTGGTTCCAGATAATTTTAGAATAACCTCTTGCCTTTTCTATTATGGTCAAGAAAAAATCTGCCTTGGCTTTTCTTAATTTCTTTACCAGTTTGTTCCTTAAACTAGCAAAGTGGTGTCTGTCATGTTGCAGTTTTTAAGACCAGATCTTGTTCTTTCATCAGTTTTAAAAATGTCTGCATTTATCCAAGGGACAGTGTTTGTTCTTTTTGTGCCTAAATTTGCAGTTAAAATCTTTAATACTGCTTTCTAGTTTTTTGAGAATATTTGACTGTCTTCCTCATGGCATATTCCCAACAATAAATCATCCTGATCAATCTGTTGAACAGCACTATTAAAGTTCTCCTGTTCATTTTTGGGAATTCCAAAAGATTCATATTCCTTGGCAAAAGGGCAAAATCGCTTATCAGTTAGTTTTCTGGCCACCAGAGTCAAATTGTGGTCAGAGAGACCAGTTACCATATTATAAGATTTTAAAATTCT
This sequence comes from Thunnus maccoyii, assembly GCF_910596095.1. Classification (NCBI taxonomy): domain Eukaryota; kingdom Metazoa; phylum Chordata; class Actinopteri; order Scombriformes; family Scombridae; genus Thunnus; species Thunnus maccoyii. The sequence continues at coordinate 33,281,105 of NC_056536.1, forward strand.
CTCAGACATTGACCAATCTGTGACTGGTCAATGTACATTATCTTAAGGATTACAGCCAATGGCAAACAGCCATGAGATAAGCATTTACAAGGACATGTTTGTTAAGAGCCACATCACCTCAAGACACAAATCAAGGAGGGGCCCCAAGCCTTCAACCCTCTAGTGTGTCCTGTTTACTCCAAGACACAGAATGGTACCTTATTTGGGCCTTAAGCCAGGATGGGAAGAAAAGTGGGCCTCCTAAGGCACATTCTTTCTCTTAGGAACATGCACACATTAGCAAAGGAGAAAAGAAACAATCATCCTTACACATCTCTGCACATTAAAATGATAAGACAATTCTTTGGTCTTTTTATTACTTTTACAGGCTGATTAATTATGCATATCCATCAGGACAGCTGTATAGATCAAGCATAGACTGTAAAGAATAATGGACGTAGCTACCATGACGTCACCTGTTGTTTTGTGGACTCCCGTTTTGAGGCCTCAAGTCTGATGGTCATACGTCATAGCAACAGCCTTGACAACGACGCATTGATTGACTGACACACATACAGACGAATCAGTGTTGAATTCAGAAGCGTGGTGCATTGTTTGTTTTTATATTGAGTGAGGTAATACTGAGTGGGACAGAACATGATAAATGTCTATGTAAGCACTGATTTGTGAGAGAGGCGGTTTTTGCCCCAGCCTTTATTTTGTCTGATTAGTTTGTGTTTATACCTTTGTGGACAATCCTGGACAGCAGTAGTGAGATGTACACTTTTCTCTTAACGACTTTTCTCGCTAATCGCACAAGTTGTTAGTCACTTTAGCTCTGCAGCTAGCACTAGCAGCTAACTCAAACTAAGCAGTTAGCGATGGCTTCTCTCTCTCCCTCTCGTTCTCCTGCTCTCTCTTGCTCGGTGTGCCAAATGTTCAGTTATTCCTCTGCCTCCTTTAGTGATAGTGATAAGTGTAATAAGAGTAGTCTATTTGCAGCACTGGAGGCAAGGCTTAGTGAATTGGAAGCGCGGCTCCGCACCATGGAAAAACAATCAGCTGCTAATATAGTTAGCCAGCCCCTAGTATCCGGTGCGGGCCGACCTAGCGTAGCTCCCACTCCCCCGGTAGCTCCCGAGCAGCCGGGAAGCCAGGGCGGCTGGGTGACTGTCCGAAGGAAGCATAGCCCTAAGCAGAAGCCCACGGTTCATCACCAACCAGTTCATGTTTCTAACAGGTTCTCCCCACTCAGCGACACACCCGCTGAGAAACAAACTCTGATTATTGGCAGCTCCATAGTCAGAAACGTGAAGTTAGCGACACCAGCAGCCATAGTTAAATGTATTCCTGGGGCCAGAGCGGGCGACATTGAGTCAAATTTAAAACTGCTGGCTAAGTATAAGCGTAAATATGGTACGATTGTCATCCATGTCGGCGGCAACGACTCCCGATTACGCCAATCAGAAGTCACCAAAATTAATGTTGAGTCGGTGTGTACATTTGCTAAAACAATGTCGGACTCCGTAATTTTCTCTGGACCGCTGCCTAATCTGACCAGTGATGACATGTATAGCCACATGTCACAATTCAACCGCTGGTTGTCGAGGTGGTGTCCAGCAAACGATGTGGGCTTCATAGATAATTGGCAGACTTTCTGGGGAAGACCTGGTCTGATTAGGAGAGATGGCATACATCCCACTTTGGATGGAGCTGCTCTCATATCCAGAAATATGGCCAAGTTTATTAGTAAACCAAAACCATGACAACCCAGAGTTGAGACCAGGAGGCAGAGCTGCAGTCCTACACGCTTCTCTGCGCTTCCATTAGAGCAGTTACCCACCCAAAACCACATAGAGACTGTGTCTGTCCCCCGACCACATAAATCAATTAAATCAATTAAATCCAAAGTAAATAAAAGAAGAGTCATTCATGAAAATCTAGTAAAAATTAAAACCACTACTGCAATAGTACAACAAAATAAGATAATTAAATGTGGACTCTTGAACATTAGATCTCTTTCATCTAAAGCAGTTTTAGTAAACGATTTAATTTCAGATCATCGTATTGATTTATTTTCTCTCACTGAAACCTGGCTGTGTCATGAAGAATATGTCAGCCTTAATGAATCCACTCCCCCCAGTCATATTAATACTCATATTCCTCGAGACACTGGCCGAGGAGGAGGAGTTGCAGCCATTTTCAACTCAAGCCTAATCATCAACCCTAGACCTAAATTTAATTATAACTCATTCGAAAGCCTTGTTCTTAGTCTCTCTCAGCCAACCTGGAAAACTTTACAGCCAGTTCTATTTGTTATAGTGTATCGTCCTCCTGGCCCGTACTCTGAATTCCTATCTGAATTCTCAGAGTTTTTGTCGTATTTAGTCCTTAGTACAGATAAAGTAATTATAGTAGGTGATTTTAATATTCATGTGGACGTTGATAGTGACAGTCTCAGCACTGCATTTCTCTCATTATTAGACTCAATTGGCTTCTCTCAGTGTGTAAATAATCCCACTCACCATCTTAACCACACCCTAGACCTTGTTCTGACTTATGGGATTGAAATTGAACATTTAATAATTTTTCCACAAAATCCTATTTTATCAGATCATTTTTTAATAACTTTTGAATTCCTATTACTGGATTACACACCATTAGATAAAAATGTCCTCACTAGATGTCTCTCTGATAGTGTTGTAGATAAATTTAAGGAAGCAATTCCGTCAATACTGAATTCACTGCCATGTCTCAATACTACAGAGGACTCTTATGTTAACTTTAGTCCCTCCCAAATTGATAATCTTATTGATAGTGCTGCAGGCTCACTAAGACAAACACTCGACTCCATCGCCCCCTTAAAAAAGAAGATAATAAAACGTAAGAGGTTAGCTCCATGGTATAACTCCCAAACCCGCAAATTAAAGCAAACATCGCGAAAATTGGAAAGGATTTGGCGTTCCACCAAAGTAGAAGATTCTCGCTTAGTCTGGCAAGATAGTCTTAAAACATATAGGAAGGCCCTCTGTAATGCCAGAGCCGCCTATTACTCAGAATTAATAGAAGAGAATAAAAACTGCCCTAGGTTCCTTTTCAGCACTTTGGCCACGCTGACAAAGAGTCATAACTCTACTGATCCATGTATTCCTATAGCTCTCAGTAGTAACGACTTTATGAGCTTCTTTAATGATAAAATTCTAACTATTAGAGACAAAATTAACCACCTCCTGCCCTCAACAGGCACCGTTCTCTCCCCAAACACAGGAACCTTGGTAACGGCAGTAAATCCTGACATATATTTGGACTGTTTTTCTCCAGTAGACTTGTCTGAACTAACTTCAATGATTTGTTCAGCTAAACCATCAACCTGTCTCTTAGATCCCATCCCAACTAGGCTGCTTAAGGAAGCCTTACCCTTAGTGAGCACTTCTTTACTAGATATGATCAATCTGTCTTTAGTAACAGGCTATGTACCACAGTCCTTTAAAGTAGCTGTAATTAAACCTCTTCTTAAGAAGCCTACTCTTGATTCAGGTGTTTTAGCCAATTATAGACCTATATCTAACCTTCCATTTCTATCCAAGATCCTTGAGAAAGCAGTCTCTAATCAGTTATGTGACTTTCTACATAACAATAGTTTATTTGAGGATTTTCAGTCAGGATTTAGAGCGCATCATAGCACAGAAACAGCACTGGTGAAAGTCACTAATGACCTCCTAACTGCATCGGACAAAGGATTTGTCTCTATACTTGTCCTGTTAGATCTTAGTGCTGCATTCGACACAATTGACCATCAAATCCTTTTGCAGAGACTGGAACATTTAATTGGCATTAAAGGAACTGCATTAAGCTGGTTTAAGTCCTATTTATCAGACCGATTTCAGTTTGTACATGTGAATGATGAATCCTCCGTGAAGGCAAAAGTTAGACACGGAGTTCCACAAGGTTCTGTACTTGGACCAATACTATTCACCTTATATATGCTTCCTTTAGGTAATATTATCAGGAAACACTCCATAAATTTTCATTGTTACGCAGATGATACCCAATTATATTTATCAGTGAAGCCAGATGAACCCAATCAGTTAAACAAACTCCAAACATGCCTTAACGACATAAAGACCTGGATGACCTGCAATTTTCTACTACTAAATTCAGATAAAACTGAAGTTATTGTGCTTGGCCCTAAACACCTTAGAAACACATTATCTAATGATAAAGCTGCTCTGGATGGCATTACCCTGGCCTCCAGCACCACCGTAAGGAATCTGGGAGTTATCTTTGATCAGGATATGTCCTTTAACTCCCACATAAATCAAATTTCAAGGACTGCCTTTTTCCACTTACGTAATATCACAAAAATCAGGCACATCCTGTCCCTAAAAGATGCAGAAAAACTAGTTCACGCATTTGTTACTTCTAGGCTGGATTATTGCAATTCCTTATTATCAGGCTGCCCTAACAAGTCTCTAAAGACTCTCCAGCTGGTCCAGAATGCAGCTGCACGTGTATTGACTAAAACTAGAAAAAGAGACCACATTTCTCCCATTTTAGCTTCACTACATTGGCTTCCTGTAAAATCTAGAATAGAATTTAAAATCCTTCTCCTAACTTACAAAGCCCTTAATGGTCAGGCACCATCATATCTTGAAGAGCTCATAATACCGTATTATCCCACTAGAACACTGCGCTCCCAGTATGCAGGCTTACTGGTGGTCCCTACAGTCTTTAAAAGTAGAATGGGAGGCAGAGCCTTCAGCTATCAGGCTCCTCTTCTATGGAACCATCTACCGATTCAGTCCGGGGTGCAGACACCCTCTCTATGTTTAGGAGTAGGCTTAAAACTTTCCTTTTTGATAAAGCTTATAGTTAGGGCCGACCAGGCTCGCCTTGGATCAGCCCTTAGTTATGCTGCTATAGGCCTAGACTACTGGGGGACTTCCCATGATGCACTGAGCTCCTCTCTCCTCCTCCTCCTCTCCATCTGTATGCATTCATGTAACATCAATGCATGTCACTAACTTTGCTTCTTCCCCGGAGTTTTTTGTGCTTTCTCATCTCACAGAAAAACCTGACTCCCGGGCCGAACCTTCGCGGTCCTTCACAGTCCTGATGGCATCCTTCCCTGGCTGTTGCTGCTTGTGCTTGTTGTTGTTGTTGTTGTGTTGTTGTTGTGATTGTTTTTCTTCTGTCCCCCCTCCCCCTTTCCCTCTCTCTTTCTCTCTCTCAACCCAACCGGTCAAAGCAGATGGCCGCCCACCAAGAGCCGGGGTCTGCTTGAGGTTTCTACCCGTTAAAGGGGAGTTTTTCCTTACCGCTGTCGCCAAGTGCTTGCTCATGGGGGAATTGTTGGGTCTCTGTAAATTAAAGAGTACGGTCTTGACCTGCTCTATGTGAAAAGTGCCTTGGGATGACTTCTGTTGTGATATGGCGCTATATAAATAAAGATTGATTGATTGATTGATTGATACAGAGATGTATAATATAGAGATGCACCGATACCAAATACTGATAGATGCACCGATACCAATATCGAATATCGGTCTGATACTGACTCAAATAGCAGGATCAGGCATCGGTGACCGTGGGCTGATCTGGTATCAGATACCATTATTTTAATAAATAACAATTCAATAAATTTATATTTATATATTTATTTGTTACATTTTGTTTAACAAAGTTAGGAAAGCAATGTTTAAGTCAAGTCTGATGTTGCCTTGTGCTCTCTTCCAGTGAGGCATACAGCTTATTAAATACTGGTACCGGATCGGTACTTGGTATCGGTACTGAAAAAGTCGGATCGGTGCATCCCTAGTATAATAAATATTAAACATGGACAATCTACAACCTGGACATTTATTGGAAGTATGCATCATTACAAATCTCACAGCAGCAGCTCTTCAATGGCTGCTTAAGGGTGGCAAGTAGTCACTACACTGTTTAAAATCCCAGGACTGTCCTGCATCTTACCACCTTTACCAATATCTACTGGACTTGCAATGATATTCAGGATATTACACTAAATTATTGTCATTGTACAGTGTATATTCAGTACATATTAGAGTTAACGTTATGGTCCTATCAGTCGTCTCTATTCTGTTTGATATTCTATTTCATTATATATTTTTATACTTAAATTATTGTAAAGTTTGACTGTTTGATGAAAGTCGTTTCTTACTTGTGATTTATGTGAAGCAGCTGCTGCAACATTGCAATCTCCTTTTGGCGTCTTGAACTTCCTGTTTGGAAGCTGAATGTTTTTGAGCTCTTGACACTCCAGTTTGTTTTAATTAGAATTCTAACATTTTTATAGATTTTAAAATTCATCCAATGTGCAATTTAAAATCTCATGATAATCTACACAGGTAAGCAGTCAGGAGCTTTCTGACTACCTCGGCCTACTCCATCTGCCCGAGCCAGTGAGGAGGACGCTCTTGGACTTTGGATATCCTGGAGTAATTCCTGTTTACAGTACAGCCTGGTAACCTCAGTGCTAAATATATTTGAGATTAATTACTGCTTTGGAGCGATAATACTGACAGATCATGAAAAGGATGATGAAGGACATGGTTGATAATCATGCCCCCATTAGGAATTTCACAGTTAGAAAAAGAAAAGCCTCTTGGATTGATGAGGAACTGAAAGCCTTGATGGCCTAAATGCATAAAATGAAATTGGTGTCAATTAAGTCTGGCAACACTATACTCAGAATGCAAGAGACAGAAAATAAATGATATAATGGGTTGATCTGGGAATAAAACACCCTCCTTTATAGAAACAGCACCTTCATTACTTCATTACCTCAAGATATTGCTAAATTTATCAATTAATATAATGTGGGAAAGATAAAGAAACTAAACAATAAAATGACAATTTCAGATAGCAAACTTTCAAAACAATGAATCAATGACCAACTTATGAAAAATAGAGATTGTAAATTTGATTTTCAGACAGTTCAAGTGAATAGAGTAGAAAAACTTCTCATTAGTGTGAGTATTGAAAACTCAGGATAAGATAACCTTGATGGGAAACTCTTAGGAATGGTTTCTGACCTTATTGCATTACCCATATGTCATATTTTTAATCTAAGTTTACAGGAGGATATATGCCCCCTGGCACAGAAAGCTGCAAAATTTATTCCCTTACCTAAAAACAAGAAGGACATGTGTACAGGTGCTACAGTAATAAACCCTCTATCAGCATTCTTCATGTGCTAAATAAGCAAATGATTTGTGTTTGATCAGGTCTTACTTAATCCCGAATTTCAGCATGCCTACAAGAAGAGTCACTCCACTAGCACAGCTTTGATGCAGATGACTGGTCAGTGGAGTTAATGATATAGACGGGACAGGATTGTGGGTGCTGTGCCACTTGATTTTTATCATTATCACTTGATCCTGAAATGCTCTTAATGAAACTTGCTGCTTATAGTTTCAATTCTTGGACCCTTAACTGGATGAAGAGCTACTTATCTAATAAAATACAAATTATTTTTTTAATGATGGTGTCATGAAGAGTAGCAGAGATGGACCCAAATACAGGAGGCAGCAAAGTGCAACTCTTTAATCCAGATTTGTGCAGTCAAAGCAGAACAAAAACGATCAAACAAAGGTTAAACTGAAAACTGGCCTTAAATACAGACAGAACTAATGAGGGAATAGGGATCAGGTGACTAGAAAGAGACCAAGCAAGGAGCTGATTGGCTGGGGAAACTCTGTGAGCAGGGCAGGGCTAATAGAGGCTGATGAAGGGCAGGTGTGGAGAGAAAAGCGGCACAGGACCACAGGAGGTTAAAACACAGCAAACAGAAAACCAAAAACCCAGAAAACACAATAAAGACAGTTCTCTGATTCCTCGCTGCACATAGTTACATTAACAAAAGGTCATCTCTCATACACAAAAGCATTTTCTCATGTAGAACTGAAAGTAGCCCGAATAAACTTTTATAATCATTCATTTAAATACACACGTACTCCTATTAACAGAAAGGCAAAACAATCTTAAAATTATAATCTCAAATATCCCCCTTTCATTCTCGTTGACAGCACCATTTGATGATAAGCAGTAATTACAGGTGTGTGGCTGTTTTACATAGATAACATTAATAAATTACTCTTATTGGCTTTTTAAGTTTTTATTGCACTTACAGTAATGTAACAAGTGTAGTTGTTGTCATTTTTGTTGGCAGGTGAGATTTGTCCATCTTTCACGCGACTGAACGTGAATGTAACAATTGGTCCAAATGACAAGTGGTCTGAAAATTTTTGGTAATTTAGCAAAATTGCAAATCACGGTGTGACCAATAGTTACCTTTAACTAAGTTTGCATTTCCTGCTCACCCTGCTGTTAAGACTTTCCATTACTTCACTGTCATCTCTGTTTTCCTGCTGTGAATCCTGTGTGTTTCCCTGTGGTTCGTCCGGTAGAGAGGCTCCACTGTCGGCCCCAGCAGGCGGCAGCTCTACTGCGGAGGATTTATGCTGCCTTGACAAAAAATGCTACTGTTGCACAAATCGGTCGTTTTTTGATTATAAACAGGGGTAAGTGTACTGTAAAAATATGGCGAGTATATTTTAACATCTTTATTTAAGATAACGGGTAGTGTATATCGATAGACCAATATTTTCTATCAAATAATGCTCCCACTACAGAATCGTTTCATATTACACCACTACTCACTCCATGTATATTGTAAGATATGGGGAGCATGTTGAAATACTCTATTAAAATATCTTTATTGCTAAGTAGCACATCTCATTCTCTTTTTGAGGACCATGAAAACTAGTCTCCTAAAAGACATGTTTAAGATGAGAAGACTTACAGCTGATGGGAATCATTTTTATCAGAGACACTAACTGTCCATGTCTCGCCAGCTCTTTCCCCAAAAGCTCACTTCTCAGAAAAGAGGGCACATTGGAAATAATGATCTTTTTAGCAGGAGTTACTAGTGAGGACTCGGGGGAAAGTATCTTTAATTATGACTCCACTCTCAAGCAGCTGATTTACTTTGTCTGTGCTGTCCAGAAAAATCACAACAGCACTGTTCATTCTGGATGCAGATTTAATACTTTCATACCCAACAATCTTACCCACAGCTAGACTACAATCTTCAACCGAACATCCAACAGCTGGAGAAAGTTTGATGGTGAAGCCGGAGCTTCCACCTGCAGCCATGCTGACCAGCCACACTGGCAGCCGCCTCATCCTTTTTATTGAGGATCATGAGAACCTGCCATCTGTGTGAAACAATATGTTTCAGCAGCGGAGGTTTACAGCCTGACGTCAGTTTCCTGTTGGGGGAAATTATCTTCCTGTGCCTCAACAGTTCTCTCAACAAAACATCATCACTGATTAATGGTGGAATATTGGTGTATATATATATATATATATGGTGACTTGTTTAGCTGGTGTAGTGAGAGAGAGAGAGAGAGAGAGAGAGAGAGAGAGAGAGAGAGAGAGAGAGAGAGAGAGAGAGAGAGAGGAGGGAGTGTTAACTTAAATCATCTTCAGCTTCCTGATTGATCAGACAGACATATAGAGGCAGTTCTCTGACAGTTTGATGATTTTCTGCATCAGGATCAAACTCAAAATGAATATCCACCATGTTCTGTTCTTCTGCTTCTTATCAGGTGAGGACTGATGACCTGACTGTGTCTGTAAAGCTGCAGCACAAACTGCTTCTGGACATTCATTGTGTTCATTTTAACAAATGTCAGATTTGTATCACACAAGTTTTCATGTTGCTGTCATGTTAATTAGTTTTCCTGTCGTTCTCTAAATTATTCTGTTACTAATTACAACATCTCTATAATCTAATCTTGTAATTTAAGTAAACTAAATATAATTAACAAAACATATGAACCATCCATCATGAATATTTGTTGCTCATTAATGTGTTTGATATTAGAAAGTATGAAAGAAAAACATTGAAAAACAGACGTTACACAGAGACACTGTGACTACAACTGCAGCTACAAGTAGAACAACAGCAACTGCTGTACAGTCAGTGAAAACTTTGCTAATGGCTGCCTCTGTATCATCTCTGCTTCTCTGTGAACTGATGGATTAGCCCTCATTAATCTGCAGTCTGTTTACAGTAAGTCTACAATACACAAAGTATTGATCATCAGTATTCACTGTTCATCTTTCCAACAGCACTGCAGGATGGAAACACTGGACTCGTCAATGCAATAAACCTTTATGCTGGAGCTGAAGGAGGAAGTGGTTCAATTATTTGCCACTTCACTTCATCTGGAAGCACCAAGTTCTTCTGTAAAGGAGAATGTAAAGAAGAAGAAATTCTCATTAAAACAGATGATGTCACAGCTCAGAGTGGCAGATACAGCATCAGATATGAAGACGGATCTTCTGGAAGAAGAATTGTGACTGTGACCTTCACACAGCTGACCAAGTCAGACTCAGGACGGTACAGATTTGGTTTGGGTGGATCTTCAGTCCCAGATTCTTACTGTGACATTGACATCACAGTTATAGATGGTGAGTTTCTACTGAAAGTCATAAAACCTGATATATTTACTATGTTCATCCCATTTAATGATTCCGAAGCTTAAGAATAAATGAATTTAATTAAATTGTTGAAGAATGTGAGACGTTTATGATATATTGACTCAGTGTATCAATGTTGGATGAAATCATGACTCCAGCAGTCAGACTGTGGTTGAACTGGGCAGCTCCCAGTGTGACTCTGTGGATCTGTGTAAATGTGAAGCAGGAAATATTGTGATCAGACTGCAGCATCTTACAGGAAGTACAGACAGTAACTGTTGATTGTTCATCTTTTCAGCTGCAACGTTGGGTCAAAACACCAGTTTCTCCCATGCAGAAACTGTGGGAGGAAGTGTCACACAAGAATGCATCAATACTGTCTATGGAAGCAGGAAGTTCTTCTGTAAGGATGAATGTAAAAATGAAGAAGAAGACATTCTGGTTGAAACAGAAGAGAACAGAGCTCAGAACGGCAGATACAGCATTGAATATACACAAGGATCTGTATTTGGACTGTCTGTGACCATCACACAGCTGAAGAAGTCAGACACAGGATGGTACAGGTGTGGTTACGGCAGAGCTTCGTCTCCAGATTCATCCTACACGTACTCGATCATTGTTGCAGATGGTGAGTTTTATATTTAATTTTCAGTCCACATTCTGTTCAATGAATATCAATTGTTAAATGGTTAAAATTATGAAAAGTTGTCATATTTTCATTTAAAATAAAAAATAATAAACTTTGGAGGTAACCTGATAGCTGAGTGGTTATCACATGGACACTAACGCCCTGAGCAGCGAGTCCTCAGTTTGATTCCCAGCTGGCCGAACTGTCTGCTGCATGTCATCCCTCTACTCCCCACATGTCCTGTCTCTCTCCACTATCACTATCAAATAAAGCCACAAAATGTCCAAAAAATAATCTCAAAAAAACAAATTTTGAATTCAAAATTTAAAGAGTGAATGGAAATGACACAACAGCAACAAATATGTTTTTTTGGGTTACAGCCAGAAGTTGATTTGTGACAACAAGAGGAGTGCTGAGGTTGGCAGAGTCATACTAGTTGTCCAACCTGGGACCTTTTCTATATTTCTATTAACATTAGGTAACATAGAGAAGAACGGTTCCTCAGGTTCCTTAATGTTCAAGACATCATACTCTAAAATGTTTCTAAAGATGAAACTCATTTGTAGAGTCACAAAGTAATCTGATGTAAAATGTGTTGCCTTTATAATTTTAGTTTTTAAATTTACAACAATCAGTTTGTACGATTTTTAAAAACCTTTTGAGACATTTGTGCTTTTATGTTTAATGTCAGAAAACCAACCTGCGGACGTTAATTTCTTACTCATCTGCAATCAAAAATCAAATAACAAGACTTTTTTTGTAATAAATAAAACAAATCTTAATCATTTACTTAATTAACATACAGGGCTGGACTGGGAAAATCATTCAGGCTGGGAAACATAGTGTGAAATACAGCCCCAGTCACGCCACTTTTTAAGTGGGGGGTCTGTGGGTTCCCGACTAGGAAGATTTTAGTTACAAAGGCTTGATTTCCTGCATTGTGGTGAATTTTAGTGCATGTGAATGACAAACTTCATTTTATGGGTCCGCAAATTTTATGGTAATTAAGTGGTAATTAGTAAGTACCTTCTTTGAAATTTCTTTGAAATTATTCCAAAATTTACCTCCCATTTCATGGTTAGTAGATATGATAAGCAAGTAACTTATTTGAAATTTTGTTGAAATTGCCCCTAAATTACCCCAGCATTTACCTCAAATTTCATGGTAAGTGAGTTGTTGCAGCTTAATTTCCAAGTATTTTCTGTCTAATTTCTACTGAGCAAACCCCTAAATTGAAGTGAGTTGCTGCTGCCTAATTTTCAAGTAATTTCTGCCTAACTTCTGTGGATCATACCAGTTTAACTTCCAACTAGTTTCTGTCTAATTTCAACTGAGCGGACCCGTAAATTGAAGTGAAATGTTGCAGCTTAATTTCCAAGTAGTTTCTGCCTAATTTCTGCAGGCCAGTATATTGAAGTACATTTTTCAACCATTTACATTCTCACCAATTTCTGTATAATTTCAGATCAGTCCAATCTTGTAACAAATTTCCTATATATCCTTTTTTTAAACAAAAAAACAAATACAACTTCATAATCAAGAATCAAGTTACCAATTGCCCATTTTAAAAGTTCTTGCTTCCTTATTGAGGTCTGATAATAATGTCTTCACACCACTCAACAAATTAAATGTCACTTTTATATTTTGAGACAATACATTAACAAAGAAATTAAATTCATACAAGGTTTCTGACATGAGAACACAGCGTTGTTGTGTTGTGTTACTTTTACACCTTAAATAGCACTGATGTTTTTAAAAAGGCGCCCAACCACTCCATCATGTTTTTGGCCAACCAGTGGTTCCACTCGATGAATCTGAGGTTCATCTTAAGAGCTGTGGCTGTTCGGTTCCCCCTGAAGCGGTAGATGTTCTCCTTATAAGAACGCCAGGCTCTCTAAATATGTTGTGTATGAGACCCTGTCTGTAGATACACAAAGTGTCCCCTGTGGTTGACATAATAATGGATGGAACCATCTTGTGACAGTCTTTGATAAGCTCTCCAACAATCTGTGATAAAAACAAAACTAATAAAAACAAACTACTGAACATTAAACTGAAGCTAAACCAAATTCGACATGAAATCCAAAAACAGTATAGAAATAACAGGCTAATTCAAAAGAGAAAAATATAATAACTCTACAAAGAGAGAAGACCTCCAGGCCACAGAAAACACACACGACCGCTGAAATAATAGAAAATATATTTATAAAGGCATTCTGTCCTTTGTCATTTTCCTTCTTTTTATACATTCAAAGCATCTCTTTAGAAAAAACAAAATTTCTTCATTTGATGCAAATCTTCAACTCAATTATACCACAAAAATAAAATGAAAAACAAATGAATGTACAACCAAAATTGCAGTAAATTAGGAATTAAATAATATTCAACTCTCAGTGCTTGATACACAAATTAAATGTATCCTCTGTTGAACCAAAACGCACTTATTATCAGTTATTGGTTCTTGACAGTCTTTTTTTTCCCTTAAGTTATCTTAAGATTATTTGTCTTATTTGGTCTTGGGCTGCTTCACTTCAAATGTTCCTTTAACGTTGTTTGTCAACTTTGAGTTTCTTTATGACATCAGTTGTGGTCAGTTTTTAAGTCTGTCTTGGGTCCAAGAAGAAATAACCAGAAGAAAAGAAGAACAAGAACAAAATAATCTGAGATCTCAGGAAAAATTTAAATAAAATAGAATGCTCCTTAGTTCGGTTCCCTTTGATTTGGTTCCTAATGCCTCCTTGGAACAGCGCAACATCCACATGTCAGCATCCCGCCAAGATGAAGGTATCCACAAGCAGCGATGATGATCTGGATGGCAGACGAAGCAGCTCCACTCACAGATAGAATCGCCCCTCAAAAAACACAAAACAGCTTTAACACAAATGTGTAGAGCAGTTACACACAGTCTGAATTTCCTTGTTTCATCGTCCATCAAATTAGAATTACAAGGATTAAATCTGCACACACACAGAATTAAACCCTTACAATGACTAAAATAAACATGGTAACAGTTTCTATGATGCTATGTCTATAATTAAAAATATACTTATAATGTGTTATAATCTGCTTATAGCACTGTATAATTATAGTTATATGCACTCATAAATATTCATAATGATTTATAACAATGATCATAATACATTATGAAGCATTATATAATGACTTATAAAAGTATCACATCTATCATTTTATAATGCTTTATCAGTGCTTTTCACTCATCAGGCAACGAGAACCCCTGCCAGGCCAAAAAAATATTTTTTTAAATGCCAAAAATAACGTCAAATATCCATTTATTCAGAAATCAATAGCGTTTGGGAGCCTCTGTGCAGCGCTGTTCCAAAACGTGAGTTAATCTCTGTGTTGTTGCCTGGGAAACTCTGGTAGCGTAGTCATTTATGTAAATCTTACATTAAAATGCCTTATTTAAATCTTTCCAAAGGTTCTTACTTTTGGCCACACAGCTGTCAGAGTAGCGTGACCTACAGTAACTGATGGAAAACTAGACACTTCTTCGTGCACAGCTACCTAGCAAGCATCTACCAATAGCCTGTGTAAGGCATTTAGGGAGGATCGGTAAATTGTAGCGTCTACTGATAGTCTTAAGTATGATAATACTTCTCTCTCTCTCTCTTTCGACTCGCTCTCTTCGTCTACCGTGCCTGGCTGTCACTCCTGGGACACACAGCCTGCTTGAAGCTCAGCAGTGCATGTGCGTCGCTGTACTGCTGCGTCTCGCACGCTTGCAGCGTTCACACAGACAGCGTTGCTGCTGCAGCGCTTCTGCTGCAGCGCTTCTGCTGCCAGTTCTCTTTCTTCATAGAGTTTGGCTTTGATAATGACCATCAATTATAGCATATTTCATATCATTTCATTATAAGTTTTAGTTATATTTAGTTTAGACGGTAAAAGGTTAAGAAGTGTGTGCTTAGCTGTTAAAATAAATAATATGTGAGGTGAAAGCAGCTTTCATTCTAATGGGCATGGTGGGGTCTTGTTGGAGATACTTCTGTGTCAGTCACATACACTCCTCCCTAAGAACAGGGTTTTTTTTATTGATTATATGAATATGAATCATTCCACCAGTTAAACCCTGCTGTCACCACTCCAAGTGAAGAAAACCCCTCCAGACAACACCAAGTTCCCCAAACGAGCCAAACACACTCAGACAAACAAACCTCCAAACTGTCAGGAGGGAAACTGACAAATAAGGAAAATAACGACACCAATTTCTTGAAGCAGGTGAAACAACAGGCAGGAGCCCCAGTTTGAACTAATATCACAGAGAGTGAGCAGGAGTCTAGAAAAGAAGCTCCGTGTGTCACCGACTCTCCGTGCTGGAGTTCCCCGCTAGAGAGGCTCTCTTCCCCTGCTGCACCGCACAAGCTGACCCGCAGTGGTTACACTTCATGTGTGTGACATATGCTACAGATATAGACATATATATATAGATATAAAATCATAGTTTAAGGTATAAAGTTGCTGGTATGATGTCAATATGGCTGACTGTGTGGGTCACGCTGAAAAAATAGGCAAGACCCTGAATCTCTAGCTGATGCGCTGCAGCAGCCCCACGTGAGATGGAACTCACATGGGCTCTGTGGCTGCTCTAATCTGTTAACATGGACACCAAAATGAAAAGCAAGAGGTTCCACAACACATACGCACTGCTCAAGCAGCCTGTTGTCCCAGGCATCACAGGGGGTAGGGCAGTGTTGCGTTCAGGGTTAAAAATAAATAAATCTGCAGCAGGCCTGCCAGGCCTTATAGCAGGCCAGGCCACCGGGAAAAGTCCTGGTGCTCCCGATAACATATTTATTATATCTTTCTGTCTAGAGCAGCATCTCATTCCTCTGCATTATTGATTAGGTATCTGATTGTTTCAATGTGTTTTCATTGTTCACAGCTCCAACAACTTCAAAACCAACCCAGACTCTCCAAGCTTCTCCAACATCAGTCCCATCAACCTCCACACCAACAACAACACAGAGTTTAATCTCCAGTTCAGGAAGCTTCACACCTTCATCATCTTTCCCTGAAACCACAAAGCAGTTTACAGGTACAGGACAGTTCATGTCTGTCCATCTGTCCATCACTGTCTCTCTGCAACAAAACGTCCTCTTAAAACAGTCAAATTCAGCATAATGTTGTCTAATAATACTATGACATGTGAATTGTGTTAAACTAATTTGTCGGCACATAGTAAACGTATCTTAGCCATACAATATCAGCATCTTCTCATTGCCCGTTATTGACATATGTTGGCGTTCTGTGTGCTGTCAGTAGCTCTGTCATAAATTGAAATTTTTTACGCTACACTTTTAGATCCTGGCTGTTTTACCTATATATTTTAATCAAGGTGAAAGTTTTTAGTTTTAAACTGAAGCCTAATCTCTGCAGTGGGTCCACTTGTTGGACCCGTGTAGGTAAGTTTTGCTGCTTGCTGCTTGATGTCCTACCTGTGGATCACCTCTGCTAATACCATATCAGTGCTGTGGGCTCCGGGTCAGAGCCCCTGCGTGTAAGTCCCTGTGATCTCCCTGTCAGTGGCTGCTACCATCCACAACTAGTTGCTAAACCTGCATGCACTTTTAGCCCTGTACTGGTCCCCTTTCTTATTTCTGTTCCCCGGCCACCACATCCACTCGCCTCCCCATCTGGCTGTGTCAGCTTCGCCCGCCTGGCCGATAAGATTGCAGAGCTGGAGGGAAGAATATCTACACTGTACCAGATCCAGGAAGCCAAGAAGTTTATGGACGCCACCATCTTCGGTCCTGCACAACTCGACACAACCTGTGCCTGAGGCCGCTGCTCCCTGCCCTGCTGTTGAGGCCGCTGAAGCTTTCCCTCCTCCAGAGCCTGATGTCACTGCTTGCTGTACTGTTGCTGATAATCCTCCTCTGGTCACCATCCCTGATGATTCCTGGACACGGCTCAGGGCTAAGCCTAAAGCCCTTGTCAGCTCCACTCCATCCCATCATGAGCCATGGTCCCTGGTTTGTGCTCGCAGCATGAAAGGGAGGCGCTCCTCTCATGCTCCTCCTCATCATAACTTCCAGCTGGAGAACAAATATGACATCTGTGGCTGGTTGAAGCTCGACGACGGCCTTGGCCTAACTCACGTACGTTAGCTTGAGGAGGAAAAACTTCCACAGGACTCCGATGAAAAAAATGATAAAACAAGTATTTATTCCACAGTTTGTAGTATCTTGTTACTGGAGTATTCAAAGCCAAGTTCTCCTAATCAGCAAACTGTACTACGGTAAGAAAACCGTGTGGCCTACTTCACTATTTTAACAGAAAGCTTAAATAATGTTGCCTTTACAAAATATCACGCTTACATCAACATCAATTAAATCAAATAATTATTAGCTGAACTTTAACAAATTACTATTAATTAACTTATTCAATAACGTATATGTAATTTCAATTTACATGAATTGTTTAACAAAATGTAGACTCCACTTATTTACTGAACTAAACATACATAAACGTAACTTGGCTCCCACAACATCCTCAACCTGCATGATTTCCCTCTGACTGCCAAATCCCAGCCTTTTCCTCCTTCTCCCCCGCTGTCCGGTGGGTCCCACTGTTCTCTGTCACCTCCAATCCCACCACCAGCTATACCGGAGCACTCTTCTCTCACCAGGGCCAGCCGCTCCCTAGTGCTCTTTACACCAGTGCCACAGCGGGCTCCGTCTCAACACCACCACACCAGGCCGGTCACACCAGTGACCCGCGGAGCTGCTGTCCGCTCCCAGAGTCTCCATCAGCCGGTGCTGACTCCTCCATCAATGCTCATTATTGGTGACTCAATCGTTAGAAATTTGAGAGTCAACAAAGCTCATACTTTCTTTTTCCCTGGTGTAACAGTGCAGGACATAACTGATAAAGTCCCAGACATAATATAATCCCTCTCTGAAGTCGACAAAATTGTCATACATATGGGTACGACTGACACTAAAAAACAGCAGTCTGAACTGTTAAAACGAGACTTCACCCATCTCTTCAATGTCCTTAAACAGTCCTGTAGCAGTATCTACATATCAGGACTAACCCCCTCTTTCGGCCATGGAGTGGGGCGTTTCAGTCGACTGCTCAGCCTCAACACCCAGCTCTCGTCTGCATGCGACTCCAACAGCGTGCACTTCATTGACAATTTCAGTCTCTCCTGGGAACGTGGACATCATTTTGGAGCAGATGGTCTCCATCTGAACAATGCTGGCACACGTATGCTTTCTGCCTACCTGGTATACAACATCAACCATCCTTGTGCTCCCATGTCCACCTGCCCATCATGTCACCACAACGTGCTCACCCACCGGTCAAGTGCTGACCGGTCCGTCAGTCATTGATGCTCCCCTGGTCCTGGTCCCTACCACAATTGTTCCAACACTTAAAGCGGTACACTTTCTACTGGACTCGGACCATCAAATGACACTTAAAATCCATGTCAGGATTAGCAACAGGCAGTCGCAGGAAAACATTATGATTAATTGTTTCTCTTTGCCCCCACTATCTTCTCCTTTACCACCTTCACCACCAGTCTGTGCCACTGGCTCCCCCTTGTGCCCAACTTATTTTTTTGACAGCCCAGAGAGAAGAGGTGTCATTTCTTAAAATCTAATCAGTATTAAACCAATCAGTGTACCTCTTCAAACCCCAACCAGAGTTGCCCTACTGAATGTGAGGTAACTATCAAATAAATCAGTTGCTAAATACAGATATCATTCTACTAATAGTAGCCACGCCCACTGGTTATACATATCTCCATCAGCCAAGACTTTCTGGTTGCGGTGGTGGTGTTGCTGTAGTCTTTAGGAATATTTTAACTTGCAGCCCACTAGCTGTCAGCTTGATATAATTCCAACAAAGCTCCTAAAATAGTCATTTGCAGCAGTTGGTCCTCGCATACTGAAGGTTTTTAATAGTTCTCTACCCATAAGACACAGTCCCATCTTGTTTTAAACATGCCATAGTTCAGCCACTCCTTAAGAAGCCTGGTCTTGATCCGGCCATTACAAACAATTTAAGGCCAATTTCTAAGCTTTCTTTTTTAATAAAAGTTTCTAATGATGTCCTCTGTGCTGCGGATGCCGCTAAATCTTAATTTTTCTAGATCTCTTGCAGCTTTTGACACTGTTGACCACACAATTCTACTGGATTGCTTGCAACTCTGAGTCGGCGTCTCTGGATCCGCCCTTTATTGGTTCAACTCTTACATTTCAAACAGACAATTCACTGTTTCCATCGGCAGCTCATCCTCCACACCTGCAAATATTTCATGTGGGGTTCTGCAGGGTTCAGTTTTTGGTCCTCTGCTTTTCTGCCTTTACATGCTCCCATTAGGAAGAATCATCCAAACTCATAACATCTCTTTGCACTGTTACGCAAATGATACTCAAATCTACCTCCCCTTAGTTCCCAAAATCAGGCTGATGCAACTAAATTACAAAACTGTCTCCAAGACATTAAAGAATGGTTGGTTCATAACTTCCTTCAATTAAATGAGGACAAGACAGAGATCATATTCTTTGCCCTCCCACATCATACCACTGCTATTACCCAGAACCTCAATCACCTCTCTTATTCTAATTGTCTATAAATCTCTCCATGGTCTCGCCCCTACTTATATGTCAGAACTTCTCACCCCTTACAGTACCACTAGACCCCTCAGATCCTCCCACCGTGGCATGTTGGCTGGGGACAGGACTTTTCCTGTAGTGGCTCTGGAATAGCCTGCCAGAGGCCATTAGACAGGCTGAGTCTGTTGATGCTTTTAAGATGCACCTGAAGACTCACGTTTATTCTCTGGCTTTTAACTGTGTTTAATCTGTTTTATTAGATTTAGGTTATATCAGATTTTTGGGTTTTAATTTGTACTTAAACTTGTTTCTAAAGATGAAACTCATTTGTAGAGTCACAAAGTAATCTGATGTAAAATGTGTTGCCTTTATAATGTTAGTTTTTTTAAATTTACAACAATCAGTTTGTAAGATTTTTAAAAACCTTTTCAGACATTTGTGAAAATCTAATAAAAAAACTTTTGTGATTGATAGAACAAATCTTAATCATTTACTTCATTAACATATTTAATGCTGTGTATTTCTTGTGTATGTGATGGATGCTGTCAATATGATCTTTCTGTCTAGAGCAGCATCTCATTTCTCTGCATTATTGATTCAGTATCTGATTGTTTCAATGTGTTTTCATTGTTCACAGCTCCACCCACTTCAAAAACAAACCGGACTCTCCGACCTTTTCCAACATCAGTCCCATCAGCCTCCACACCAACAACAACACAGAGTTTAATCTCCAGTTCAGGAAGCTTCACACCTTCATTATCTTTCCCTGAAATCACAGAGCAGTTTACAGGTACAGGACAGTTCATGTCTGTCCATCTGTCCATCACTGTCTCTCTGCAACAAAACGTCCTCTTAAAACAGTCAAATTCAGCATAACAACGTTGTCTAATAAGAATAACAAGATGATCCAACATGTGTTTTAGCACATAAGACAGTTCAGCACCTAGAAGAAAACATTTCACGTTCAATTTTACAATAAATTTCCTTGTTATCTTCACGTCTAATGTTTAAACACATCCTACGTTTCTAATGATGTAAGATAATTATTAACATGTGATGTCAGCACATGACAAGTCAAGACACATTCAGACCAAAGTCTGGAAGGAAGATCTCATTTTTGATAAAGGTTTCCTGTGTAGTTTCCTTGTAAACAAGTTTATATTTATATTCAGTGTTACTCACCAAAACATGCTGGGTGTATCCTTTAGGTCCAACATAAGTGTTGAATATGTTTCCTCAATCATAAATATTTGTAAAGCTGATTATATAAAGTATTTTAAATCTTGCATTGCTTGCAGTCTTCTTCTCTCCAGCTTTTGTTGGTGCATTGCTGTGTTTCTGGGCAGGTTCCTGCATCCTGTAGATAAGTGGGATGATGTGAAACCACTGGCAGGATTGTGTATCACGTCAACCATGTGTGCACAATGTAGATCCACATGTAAAAACAAGCTACTTGAGGTCAAAAACTCCACAGGGAACCTTTAAGCTTCTAATACAAGACAAAAGATCCCAGTCTTTCGAACTACTACATGTCTCTCTCTCTCTTCCTTTCCAGCCAACTCCTGTGTCCCTGGCCCAGGCTACGTCTTGCCTCTGGTTGTATGTGTTCCTGTTATTGTTGTGCTGTTGGCTGCTGTTCTGCTGCTCCTCTACAAATTGAAGACAAGTAGGAACTATAGTTTGAACACCAGAGGAACCTCAGACAGCAGAAACATGGAGGTGACTTCCTTTAACTCTGTATGTCTCATGTTAACTCTTACTGTTGGCAGACATTTTATTTTTCCAGTTAGGAATAAACAATCTCATGTCTGCAACTATTTCACTACCGTACAATTAAATAAAATCATAATTACTGTTACTAAACTCTGGCCTGTCAAATTGTTATCACTAAAATATCAGCAAACAATTGTCTAAGAACACAATATCTGGGCTGTTACCGTGGTTACTGCTATATTGGGTTTGATGTCATTCCTGTTTTATTTTCAGTTATCTGTCAGCTATGAGAACCGTTCTTTCAGCTGTGAGAAACGCCCTCCAGTCTCCATGTGTGGAGACAACATCTTCTAGAGCCTGGATGCAGACAGCAGGGATCTGGACCAAACCTACTCTACACTCAGAGACAGCATACACATGATGATGTTTGGATTTGGATCTGGATTCTGTACTGTGCAGGTTAACATGTTCTGCAAGGTTCCAGTTTGTTCCACTGTCTTTCTTTTTTTTGTTTAATCTGCAGATATTATCTATAAACATGCTATTTTTCACCTCTATGCTGATGATTCACAACTGATCATGTTTCTGAGAATGTTCAACAACTTCCTACTTGCTTATTCTCAAATGTTCATTCTGTCTTCAAAAATGTAGATGTTGTTTGATATTGTTCTTCTACATGTTGAGCCAACTCTGTCTCCTAGAAATTATGTTCATATTCGACATAACGCGTTAACATATTTAATTTGAAAAAACGTGGATACTAGGGGTGTGCCTGAGTACAAATACGTTATTCGGCAAAGCACAAATAGTGTTTCTTTTTTGTTTGTTTTTTTTTTTACAAATATTTCTTTCATACATTCAAATTGTCTAAATACCTACAAGTATTGCAACGATTCGGTCAAATAATTAAACAGACCCGTCAGGTTTAGAGTGTTTGTCAAGACCAAGCAAACAGGTTTCAACAGTGGATCAGACACAGATCGACTTTCCTGCTGCATCCTGATCAAGTCCTGATAACTGTGCTGATGATTTTTTACATGATTAAAATTAATAACTTAATTTCTGAACAATATTTAACAAATATTCTTTGACATTTTTGAGATTACTATGATCAGGTTTCAATACTTTCAGCAGTTAAAACCCTGCTGATTTAACCTGTTAATCCATGATTGAACAAAATGACTTTAAAGAAATCAAAGCTGTAATTAAAAAAATAAACCTTTTCAAAAAACAAACGAAAAGAAATTTGCAACAAATGAATGAACAGGATGTTAAACTGGTGGTCTGGGGCCATGGGAGGGTCCAGGAGCAGCAGGGGCCAGTGTACTCATTATAGATCATGTGCTTTCACTTAGCAATCCGCCAAGGTGCAAGCACACCTGACTTTTAAATGTTACGCCCAAAACACACCCATGATTAATTAAGAGACCAAGGACAACCCCTTTGAACCATGCGCCTGGTGCTGTGACCATTTTTTCTACCATTAAACAAGTAAAAATGGATTTGGACACACCCTAAATGCACTTGCATCATGCCTTCAGACTGTGCGCTGAGATCGTTAAAATAGGGCTCCTAGTGTGATGATGTGATTATTTGTAAGAAGGATTTGTATTTGCTTAAGAAATTATCTTTTTGTTTTGGTGTATACTCTCACTCCCTCTGTGCTATTTGCTCGTTACATTGGTTGGACTAAGTTAGCGTCTTATTTTTGTTTCAGAGTTGGAATTGTCCCAAGTAACTTTTGCAGAGGAGGACACAGTAAGTTGAGCTGGTAGTTTGCTTTTTTCCCAATGAGGGAAGGGGGGTCAGAGGGCTTAAGAGGTTAAAGAATCATGGTCTGCTATTAAAAGTAATGGCTGGAAAAAGACAGCCTTTGCTTTTTATTTTCTCCAATACCACCTACATTTGGTGTGAATATAATAAAATATGGTTATTCATTTTGGAGGGAGGGTCATGCATTTCCCCCCAGTCACTCAGGGAGGTTCAAGGAAAAATATTCGTTGAAGTCACAGCCCAGCCACCCCCCTCCCTCTGATAAATAATGAACAGTCCCTTGCTATCATTTGTAATTCCTCAGCCCTCTATAAAATTATAGCTGACCACCAATCACAGAGCTGAAAGCAGCATTTTCTTCCCAGCAACTGTGAAGCCATAAAATTCTGATAGGCTGACAAAAGAGGCTTCTTTCATTTAACCCTTCATATTCCAACACAAGTTGGTTTGAAGGGTTTATTTCCTCAGAAAGGTTTTGTGAGTCCCGTCACCATACAGAGGTAAAACACATATTTTGAAAAGTAAAAACATATTGAAATAAATACAAAATGCAGCCATTTAAAGTTGTATGTCCCTCCCCTAAGCCAAAATAAAAAACATAAGTCCCTCCCCAGTGTTTGAAAAATTATTTGACGTGCCTTCACTGTTTTGCACCACCCCCTTCCTCTCATAAATAACGTTGCAGCAGCTTTCTTGCAAAAACAGGTAAAGGATGGTTTCCTGTCAGGATATTGAGAAAAAGCAAAAATCGCTGAACTGAAAAGCAGGTCCCAGGTGAGTTTTTCTTGCTTTATACACATCATACCAGTCTAAGTTAATCCGTTACTGTGGTTATGCTGATATGTAGAATCTGAGAACGGCTGTGGGTGTAATAACTAATCTATGTATTCATTTTAGCTCATATGTTAATGATCTTGTTCTCTTTTGATAATGGATTAATCATTTTGAAAAAAAAGGCTTTTTTCTTAAGAAAGCATGATAATTATGACTTGGCTTTGATCCATAAAACTCACCAACACTCTTCTATATCCCATTTACACCTCACATTAAATTACGATCCGTTTCTGGATAAGATATCTGGATAAGGGAAAACACATGTTAATGCAGCTGTAAATGCACTCAGAACACATTTGGTGATCAGGTCTCAGCAGGTGTTAATGCAATCTGTACAGCATGACCAAATTCATTAGAAAAAAAATCAGTCTAGTATATTGAAAGGTCACCTGGCACCACATTTTGTTTACATCTGCAGCAATGAAGCGTTATAAACCAGGAGAGTCCTGAGTTTGCATTTGTTGTAATGTAAATGTAATATTGGCGAGATTGTTTGAAGAAAAATGTGAAAAGGGACCACAAAATGGGGAAACATTTGCAAAACCAGCAGTTGCTCAAACTTCAATAGGGGAGGATGGGGTCACACTTTTTAATCGCACTTTCATTTGAATTCCTCAAAAACTGTATCCTGAGTAGATTCTTTTTCAATATGTAGTGGAAGCCTACAGTGTCAGGTAGGAATGGAATGACTTTACTCTCAAAAGATGTGAACTGTCAAATACATCCTGTGCACTTGTGACAACCATCTCCATCATGGGGTTGGTAGTCACACAGTATGGGGTTGGTTGTCCCTATGTTATTTTAATGGGGAAAAACAAAAAATGGGGCAATCTTAAAATGTTTAATTTCATTGAAATGCAACAACCTAACTCCTGCATTGAGAGAACATGAACAGGAAAGTGCATTTTTATTCCTTATACAACAATATTGTGCAGTTTCACCACTCTGACTGCCCTGAGCATTACATCTGGCAGAGTCTGAACAATAGTTTTCCCTTCATACTTTTTAATGGTAATAATTGTTTTATTATGAACCCTTTGCATAAAAACCTAGAAGAGAAAAACCAAAGAGCTGGATATTTACATTTATCTATATATACGTCCGGCGCAAAGCGACGCCAAGCACGACGCAATTTTCTTTGTTATTTTAAGACCGACGCAGTCATCATTTTCCCATCCAGCGCCCACATTGTTTAAATAGCAAATGCACTTGTGCCCATCAGAGATGAGGTGAAAGGAAGGATGTGTGATGATATCGTTCAAAGGAAGAGCTGGCGAAGTTCCTATTTTGAAGACGTTTATTAGACGATGGCCATCGGGTCCATTCCATGTACAAAGATGGTCTGGGCACCATACCACTGTCGATGCATAGCTTATATAGGGTTACACATCTGTATCTTATCACATGAATAACATAGGTTTTCCATGGGCACTAATTCAGTTGGGAGCCCTCCAATCAAGTGGTTGACAGCTACCTCACAACATATTATGTGTCACAACATACCACATCTGGAACAGTTCCAAGCTTGACCATGGACCCATTATTTGTATTTAAAAGGCCCCCCAGAAAGGCTATACCATATTTCATCAGGTGACATGCAGACTCTGGAATGTTTATGTCACATGTCCAACACCCAAAATCAGTAAAGTATATAGGGTCAGATAAAAATCATACTAACAATTCTTTTTTTTCTTTTCCTTTTTTTTTGCATAAGGGTATTATGAAATTAACATATATGACCATAAATGTAGCATCTTACATACACATGCTAAAAAATACACATAGTACATGTAAAATCTTCCCTTCCATCTTGTCCTCAAATCTTCACATTACAATGCTGTTTGCAGAATACATCAGTATTTGTTATCCTCTGTTATGTTAGACTACACCTGCTTCACTCTCCTTCACTTCTAATAGTGACCTGACTACCATTGTGACCTTGCTACAACTTTTCACTGGCATCAGGGACGAGGCCCCTATTGGTTCTCCGACCCCCCTTTAACCAGACTTCACCAAATCACTGACAAGCAAGTGAGAATGCTCCCATGTGCGTCTCTTCATACACAGAGTTCCCATCGTATCTCATTATCCCCATCTTCTCCAGATTTTCTGACTGTTACAATATGTCTCTCAGTCCTTAGTCCACGTTGTTCATTGGATCTTCAGACGATTCGGATGAAACAGACGTCGAGTTGTCGTCGTCATTCGTCTCGGGTGGAGCGTAGATGTAGGTGTTTCTGATTGGATTCTGGACCAGTATAGTCTTGGAAACAGAAGAAACGGATTTCATGATTAAGGCATGGAAAATTGGGAAACAACAACCCATTATTATGGCTACTATCACCACAATGCCTATGATAGGGGCACATAATCCTACCAGCCAAGTTAAAACAGAATTTCCCCCAAAATACCTTGCAATGTTTTCCCATAACTTGTTTCCTCTGTAAGCCATTACCGCTCGTGCATTCCTATTAACTATGCTTTCCTGGATATCTGTCAAATTCTTAATCGCAATCGACAAATTGCCACTTCCTTCCAAATCCGAAGGCAAATACGTGCAGCATCCTTCACCCACGATAGCGCAGATGCCGCCGTTGACTGCAGTTAAAGCATCTAATGCTACACGATTGTCAATAGCAAATCGCTTAATCAGGTCCAATTCACTACTGATAGACTTAAGCGCTAAGGATGTAGAATTAGCCACTAATGCCAAATCATGTCGTGTCAATGCTATAAGATAATGGTTATTGTACTGCAATTCAGTATTCCAAAATATAGATGCGAACACCATTTGAGAATGAGTGTAAATTTGGTACCCATCATCCAATGCATAATATTGTTCTGCCAAACGTTGAGGACCAGTGTTCCTCAGATGTATGTATCCTTTTACTTCTCTGGCTTCTCTTTTGGCTCTAGACGAAGTCACATTATTTCTAATATACTCTACAGGCTCCACTACATAAGTTACATCATGTAGTATGCAAATTCCACATCTTCCTTTGAATCGAGGTGGAAGACTGTCCCAAACATGTTCTCCACAGCACCAATAAAATCCTTCAATTGCTGGTACGTGAGCCATCATTCCTACTTCCATATGCGGTCTAAGTTTCACAATCTCTGACCTCGTCGCCTTTTTTCATGCGATTAGTCATCCTCTTCATCCATTCACTTTTCTCTTCTTTTCTATCCCCCATGCTTTTATCTTTCTCATCACTTCCATCATTCATATTAATTCCATCTACATTACATTTTATAACTATCCAAGTAAATATCATGCCGCATGCAATAATACTGGGGTTAGTTATTTTAGTAAACTTTAAAATGTTAGATGTGTCATGCGTGTTTCTCTCTTGTTCATGCTCTCTAATCACTCCCCTTTGTGTATTTCCGGCGTTGCCGTATCCGCCTCTTGTGACGTTGTCGTATTCGCATCTGCCGCCTCCGTTGCGGTTGATGGTGCCGCCCTCACTCTGGATGCGTGAATCCATTGTGGTTGTCCTTTGACCTTGACGGCGGTCCTTGTCACCATCAGCACTTGAGTTGGAGGTCCGTAGCGTGGTTCTCCTCCTGTAGGCTTCAGACTACGAATCAGCACGTCGTTACCTGGTTGGAAGTTATGTGTAGGCGTATCAGCTGGAAAAGGAAGAGCGTCAAATACCTGCTGAGAATACTGAGAAACAAAAGAAAACAAATGTTTTACGTAATTTTGTTGTAATTCTTGTAGTTGTGTCAGATCCACTGGTGTCCTCTCGTTCATCTTGACTCCTAAAGGAAAAGGTCGTGCCATTGTTGGGACTACATGTGGACCACAGTTTACCACATGTTTCAAAACTCCAAGAAACCTGAGCCCTGGGGGTTCGCACCCAAAGTGTGAAGCTCCACCCATGGATCCAGGTTATCAAAACTAGAGATTCTTCTCTTATCTTTCTCTTTTCTCCACGAGCTGCAGCAGGAGCAGCTCCTTGCTCTCTTTCTCCTTCAGCTGCAGGAGCAGCTGCTTGGTCTTTCACACCTCCAGCAGCTGCTGGAGCAGCTCTCTGCTCTCTTGTGTGGTCTGCTCACAGCAGACACACACTTTCTTTTTTACGGCAGAAGACGCGAGAGCCTGCCTAAGACTCAGAAACTAAGTTTCCTTGTGCCAGCAGCTAACACACAAGTCTTCTGGCCAGTTTAACAAGTACAGGAGCCGCGAAATGGAGTTAGCTTGCCGCTAACTCTACACAAAAGAGTGACCTGGGCCCTCTGCATGACTGGACTGCTCTCTCCCCAGCAATGCCTGCATCTTTCAGCTTCAGAGCCAAAGCCCTCTCAGCCTGACTCACCCACGGATTCACCGGCTACAAAGCAGAACGCCACAAAGCATCTCTTCCTTCATGGACTGGTAACAACTGGGCATAGCCTAGCAACACAGTGAAACATAGTACGGCTAAGCAAGAATGTTTAACTCAAACAATGTACTGTACGTGTATTGATTTGGTTGAGGTTATACATTGAACTGTTGTTGTGATGTCCTTGTTGCCTATAGTCAGGTTACTGCATAGCCACACCGCTAGGTTAATGTTAGCATGCTTAACACATGTTACAGCCAGTAACTAGGCCTTGCATGCAACTAACCTCATTTTAACCTGGCACCTTTAGCCTACACCAATTGGCCTTGAATAGAGAACCACACAGTTAAGAGGTCAAAACCTAGTTTAGCGAACTTTGGTTCAGGCAGCACATGTGGTTCAAGACACCACATGGTCTGGCCTTTTATCTCTGCAGTTCCCTTTATCAGCCAAATTGTCAGTATGCCATGTGCTCAGTCACCAGGTGACTGCAGCCATCTTGCTATTGTCTTCCCTACACACACACACACACACACACACACACACACACTTGTATATAGGTACACTTAGCTAGATTAGTATTGTGTGTTGCTTTTACCCTTTTGTTAAATAAATGCTTTTGGATATACCTGTTGTCTGTTTTAATGTTGCACAAGAATGAGTTTTGCCAACCTCTGCTCTGTAAAGAACTCCAAATCCTTCAACCTTAACTAGCTATTGATATGGTGATTTTGTTTATAGTTATTAAATTAATTATTAATCAAAGTCCCAAATTCATAGATTAGTACACTTTGAGACTGAATTGGCTATCTTTTTCCCTGAGTCCAGGGTGGTGCCCCGTTATTATTAATTCTTATTAATAATTTTATTGATTTTAATAATTAACAATTATCTCTGATAATCATTAATTATTGCTGATAGCCAAACTTGTAGCCATGGCCCAACAATATAAATTCATAAATTCATGAATCTTTTTATATCTCATGATCTTGTTTGCAAACTTGTAATTTTCTCCTTTAATCACTAAAATTGTATCATTTTTATGCATCTGTATGTCTTATTACTTTACTAGTAAACTTAAAGAAGAAGTAAACCATGAAGAGAAACCGTTTCTATCTATCCTCTGTTGTCTGAGCAGCACCATTAGATAATTAATAAAGTACTATACTTAACATTGTTATCAGTAAAATCAAGTTTGCAAACTCTCACATTTTTGGTTTGAGACACCAGCTTTCAGGCTCTTTCTTACACTCTCATGCAAATCTCACACAAAGAAGAGGAAGTTACTCCATAATGACAAATATAATTATATGGGTTACATGGGCTTCCTCATCTCCACCCACTACATCTGAACGTTACACTTTCCTCCACATTTCAGCTCAGAAATGGGTCCATAAATATTATAGTGATCACAAAAACCAAAAACCAGTCTGTGTGACGTAAGTTGGCAAAGGCGCACACACACTGTCCTCTTGAAAATCAAAAAACACTTTTCACATATGTTGACTTTTGCCATTTCACTATTGCAGAGCGAAATGTCGATTGAAATATAACATTAAATGAGATGAACGATAAAGCTGATTTATGCACTCAGCAAGCCATTTTTATTCAAGTAAACAAGTGGTAAACAACTGGTATCCAGTTCTTATAATATACTGGTGGCCTCAGAGAGCTGCTAGCATGGCTGTAGACCAGTGTTCATTATTATTTTTCATGGGAGCGGCACTGGCTGAATCCACCTTAACCGTTAATTAACCGTAATCTGCCCACTAATTTGTCATCCCACGGTACAATATGTAATGCAACTAATACAGTCTGAATTAAAATCAGACATTATCATAATTAGGGATGGCTATCGTTAGGATTTTATTGATACTCTTTATTGGTCAGGTTCTTTATCTGTACTTTTTCATTATTAAAGAATTGCTTTTTTGAGAATATATTAATTTAAAAAAGGATAAGTTCAGAACAGAATTAGTTGGGATTAATTCATTTATATTTTAAACATAACTAAATATAAAGTAGCAACAATGAAGTCACAATATAAATTCAGTAGTATCTCACTGGAAAGAAATTTTAAAATGTCAGTAAAATAAATAATATTTCTGACATGAAAATACTGAGTGAAGTTTAGAAAGAAAGAAGAACACAGACATCAGACAGTATCAGTCCTTCCTCTTGTCGGTCAAACCGAGGGAGGAACTTATACATACATGTTCCTCTGAAATCGTATTTACTTTCCCTCATTTGAAACAACCTTTGGATCCTGTTTGGTAACTGCTGATTTTTTACATGATTGAATAGTTTTGAAGTCAACCAGGTCCTTATTTATTATTATTATTTAGTTTGATGAAGATTGGGTTTGTTGGTTCACTGTAAGTGATTTGATTAAAAATTCTTACGGCTCTTTTGAAGGATGAAGATTGGATCAGTGTTTGTTTTGTATGTGGTCCCCCACACTTCCACACAGTAAGTAATATATAGGAGTATGAAGGAACAGTACAAGGTATATAGTGATGGTTGATTTTTCAGTCCCAATACGATTATGGTTACCTGGGCTTTGGGTAATAGCTGATACCAAGTGCTGATCAAATACAAGTATTTAATTAATAAGCTGTATGTCTCACTGTGTGGAAGAGACTGGGATCATTCTTTTATGTGTAAGGCAAAATCAGGCTTGACTTAAATTTTGCTTTCCTAACTTTCTAAAACAAAATATATAATATATAATAAATACATAAATATAAATTTATTGAATTGTTACTTATTAAAATAATGGTATCTGATACCCGATCCAGCTATATGAGTCAGTATTGGGCAGATATCAGTATCAGTATCGGTGCATCTCTACCTGTTATTGGGGCTAGTATTGTTATTTTAGTAAATTATTAAAATTAAAATTACCTCGGTGTCTGATACTGACGTACAAGGCGCCCTTTAGCGTCTGTATGAGCCGCACCGGGTTTTCAATTACTCCAATTTAAACCCATCCACGTTATTATTAGATGCTCAGAGCAACTGCTCCGGCCATCCATTCACCCTGATATCAACCCAACTGCTGCACTATAAGACACTGTGAACATCAGTCAGTGGGCTGAACAGAGGACTCGCTGAATGGAAGTATTTTCCTCACTGTCACCATGATAAGCTGAACATTTCTCAACATAAAAACACAAACGTGTACTTGATAACTCAACAATACAACATGTTAATGTTATGGCATGTTATCTTATTTTTTTTGTCAGTTTTTTAATGTAATAGTTGCAGATCATTTTGTGTGTTTTATAGCATATATTCTCTTTTACTTATTATCAGAAAGTGACCAAACAAAACAGTAAAAATAACGTAAAGTTAAACTTAAACTCTTTCCATGTCGTGATACGCAGAACAAAGTAAACAAAGACCAGAAATGGTAACAAAGTCTTCTTGCTTTTTCACTGAATATTTTATCACATAAAATATTTTAACTTTTTAGAACTTTGTTGTCTGTTCCACTACTTTCTTGTTGTTTCTAGTATATATTTTCAGAGCAAATAAATTCAGAAAGATGGTTTTCAAAGTCAAGTATTTAAGAGCAATAAATTCAGTGTTTTTCAATTTTAACACTAACTATTTAGTTGCTGATATAATTCAAATTATTATAGAAATGATTTACTTCCATAACAATGCTGCTTCCACAAGTTTCCTCTCCATAGTGAGGCTGGATATGTAATCTACACAGACGTGACTAGAGGTCGCTGCTGCATCAACTTTTACTCAGAATAATAACGACTGTCAGTGCTTTCAACTTTTCCTCCACCATTCATGACATATTTCAATATTTTTACTTTTTACTCCACTATATTTATCTCATGTCTGGAGTTTCTAGTCATGTGAAAGATTCACACTCTCATTTGTTTTTACATATAAGTGTGAAAAAAAATCAAATCTCATATCTCTTGTGATATTTTCATTATTAATTTCCTAATATCATTCCTAAATTTCCAAATTGTCACTATTTAATTCCAAATCCTTCAAAATTGTAGATTTTTGACCCAAAACATGAAACATGATTAGTCTCCACCACCTCAGAAATCTGAACGCAGCGCTTCTACATGTAATAGAATAATTAACTTTACAGTATTAATACTCAAGTAGAAGATTTCATTTGTCACATTTACTGTTTAAACAACCACCCAAGTGTTTTATACAGTGATGGCTACAGATAAGATGTGACATCTGACCAACCGAGTGCATCAGAACTGGTTAATTTGTTGCTAATTTTTAAATAAAATAATCAGGATTCAGTTATGTTATTACAATGTCTTTCATCCAGTCACCTTCACATCACACGTGTACAAGCGTGTACACACAAAGCCAGAAATATGCAGACACATTCTATTCACCTGATTTATAAAGCTGTTCATACTTTCTGAGGAAGATAAAGTTTGTGTGCAGTAAGATGTTGCAAATCTTTTACTAGTCTGTTGTAACTAGTGCAACATTCTTCACTGCTACTGTATCTGCTGAGGCTGAATCGCAGCCAAGGAAACTAAACTCAACAAACTGATGAGGACAGCAGGCTCTGTGATGGGAACCTCTCTGTCAAACATCCTGGAGAACGTCTCTCAGCCCGTCATGACCGACTGCTGAGAAAGAGGAGAACTTTCAACATGAGACTGATTCAGTTCCATCACATGAACTCACAGCAGAAATGCTGCAATGTAGAAAGTATTGTGTATATTTTTGTGCTGCATTGCATCATTGCACTACTAACATGAACATTAGTTTCCTATGTTGAATCTTCATAAGCACTACAGAATGGAGCTGTGTAGTCTTGTTAACGTTTACAGAACAAAACTACACACACACACACACACACACACACACACACACACACACACACAAGAATGTACAGTTAAATCTGTTAATTCTGTTTGTAGGAGCCATTTTCTTGTTTTGGAGGTAAATTGAGAAATGATCAGCTTCAGATGTTGCTGATTTGTGTGAGAGGCATACAATTTTTTGTCGGATTATTTTGTTTTTATCCCTTTGTGGACTATTGTGAACAACAGTAGTGAGCTGTAAAGAGTTGTATAATGAAACTGAACTTTGTGAAGCAGCTGCTGCAACATTGCAATCTCCTTTTGGCATCTTGAACTTCGTGTTTAGCAGCTGAATGTTTTTGAACTCTGGACATGACACTCCAGTTTATTTTAATTAGAATTCTAACATTTTTAAAGATTTTAAAATTCATCCAATGTGCAATTTAACATCTCATGATAATCTACACAGGTAAGCAGTCAGGAGCTTTCTGACTACCTCGGCCTACTCCATCTGCCCGAGCCAGTGAGGAGGACGCTCTTGGACTTTGGATATCCTGGAGTAATTCCTGTTTACAGTACATCTTGGTAACCTCAATGCTAAATATATCTGAGATTAATTACTGCTTTTGAGCGATAATACTGACAGATCACAAACATAAGATTCATGGTGATTAGCCTGACTTTGTAACAATGGACATGTTAAAAAGGACATGGTTGATAATCATGCCCCCATTGGGAATGTCACAGTTAGAAAAAGAAAAGCCTCTTGGATTGATGAAGGACTGAAAGCCTTGATGGCCTAGATGCATAAAATGAAATTGGTGTCAATTAAGTCTGGCAACACTATACTCAGAATGCAAGAGACAAAAAATAAATGATATAATGGGTTGATCTGGGAATAAAACACCCTCCTTCATAGAAACAGCACCTTCATTACTAAACCTCAAGATATCGCTAAGTTTGTCAATTAATATAATGTGGGAAAGATAAAGAAACTAAACAATAAAACGACAATTTCAGATAGCAAACTTTCAAAACAATGAATCAATGACCAACTTAAGAAAAATAGAGATTGTAAATTTGATTTTCAGACAGTTCAAGTGAATAGGGTAGAAAAACTTCTCATTAGTGTGAGTATTGAAAACTCAGGATAAGATAACCTTGATGGGAAACTCTTAGGAATGGTTTCTGACCTTATTGCATTACCCATATGTCATATTTTTAATCTAAGTTTACAGGAGGATATATGCCCCCTGGCACAGAAAGCTGCAAAATTTATTCCCTTACCTAAAAACAAGAAGGACATGTGTACAGATGCTACAGTAATAAACCCTCTATCAGCATTCTTCATGTGCTAAATAAGCAAATGATTTGTGTTTGATCATGTCTTACTTAATCCTGAATTTCAGCATGCCTACAAGAAGAGTCACTCCACTAGCACAGCTTTTATGCAGATGACTGGTCAGTGGAGTTTAGTGATATAGACGGGACAGGATTGTGGGTGCTGTTCTACTTATTTTTTAATTAAGTAGCACAATTAAGTATTACTTAATTTCTCTCAGTTGAATAATTGGCTCTGAAGCCAAATTGCATTGGGTGCAGGGCAAATGAGCTAGTATTCAGATGGCAGATGATTTGTTCAGCTACCACTTTCTCTGCAATCTTTGATAGTGTAGGTAGGATACTGATAGGCCTGTAATGGCAGGTAGAAAGGGGATCTCCACTTTTAAATATTGGAACAATAACAACAACAGCCGACTTCCAAACACTTGGAAATGTTCCTTGTGAAATCAAGAGGCTAATCATTTTGGTGATAGGACTAGTTAGTGTTGTACTGAGCTCTTTGAGCAGAACTGCATCCATACCAAAATATCCTTTGCTCTGGATGGCTTAAGAGATCTAATCATTCTGGTAACCTCTGATTCAGTGACATTCTTAAAGCTGAAAGCAGGTCCCATTGTATTAACTGGACAAACATTTGTGTACTCAGATCAAAACCATTGTGCAATGGGGGCTACAGAATCAACAAAGTAGTGGTTAAGAGCTTCCACTAATTCCCCTGGATTGTTTTAAGCTTTCCATCTACTTTAAGTTCAATTTCTTTGTGATGTTCTGTTATTTTTTTTTTTAACTGGTTCCAGATAATTTTAGAATAACCTCTTGCCTTTTCTATTATGGTCAAGAAAAAAATCTACCTTAGCTTTTCTTAATTTCTTTACCAGTTTGCTCCTTAACCTAGCAAAGTGGTGTCTGTCATGTTGCAGTTTTTAAGACCAGATCTTGTTCTTTCATCAGTTTTAAAAATGTCTGCATTTATCCAAGGGACAGTGTTTGTTCTTTTTGTGCCTAAATTTGCAGTTAAAATCTTTAATACTGCTTTCTAGTTTTTTGAGAATATTTGACTGTCTTCCTCATGGCATATTCCCAACAATAAATCATCCTGATCAATCTGTTGAACAGCACTATTAAAGTTCTCCTGTTCATTTTTGGGAATTCCAAAAGATTCATATTCCTTGGCAAAAGGGCAAAATCGCTTATCGGTTAGTTTTCTGGCCACCAGAGTCAAATTGTGGTCAGAGAGACCAGTTACCATATTATAAGATTTTAAAATTCTCTCAGACATTGACCAATCTGTGACTGGTCAATGTACATTATCTTAAGGATTACAGCCAATGGCAAACAGCCATGAGATAAGCATTTACAAGGACATGTTTGTTAAGAGCCACATCACCTCAAGACACAAATCAAGGAGGGGCCCCAAGCCTTCAACCCTCTAGTGTGTCCTGTTTACTCCAAGACACAGAATGGTACCTTATTTGGGCCTTAAGCCAGGATGGGAAGAAAAGTGGGCCTCCTAAGGCACATTCTTTCTCTTAGGAACATGCACACATTAGCAAAGGAGAAAAGAAACTATCATCCTTACACATCTCTGCACATTAAAATGATAAGACAATTCTTTGGTCTTTTTATTACTTTTACAGGCTGATTAATTATGCATCTCCATCAGGACAGCTGTATAGATCAAGCGTAGACTGTAAAAAATAATGGACGTAGCTACCATGATGTCACCTGTTGTTTTGTGGACTCCCGTTTTGAGGCCTCAAGTCTGATGGTCATACGTCATAGCAACAGCCTTGACAACGACGCATTGATTGACTGACACACATACAGACGAATCAGTGTTGAATTCAGAAGCGTGGTGCATTGTTTGTTTTTATATTGAGTGAGGTAATACTGAGTGGGACAGAACATGATAAATGTCTATGTAAGCACTGATTTGTGAGAGAGGCGTACAGTTTTTGCCCCAGCCTTTATTTTGTCTGATAGATGCATCGATACCAATATCGAATATAGGTCTGATACTGACTCAAATAGCAGGATCAGGCATCGGTGACCGTGGGCTGATCTGGTATCAGATACCATTATTTTAATAAATAACAATTCAATAAATTTATATTTATATATTTATTTGTTACATTTTGTTTAACAAAGTTAGGAAAGCAATGTTTAAGTCAAGTCTGATGTTGCCTTGTGCTCTCTTCCAGTGAGGCATACAGCTTATTAAATACTGGTACCGGATCGGTACTTGGTATCGGTACTGAAAAAGTCGGATCGGTGCATCCCTAGTATAATAAATATTAAACATGGACAATCTACAACCTGGACATTTATTGGAAGTATGCATCATTATAAATCTCACAGCAGCAGCCCTTCAATGGCTGCTTAAGGGTGGCAAGTAGTCACTACACTGTTTAAAATCCCAGGACTGTCCTGCATCTTACCACCTTTACCAATATCTACTGGACTTGCAATGATATTCAGGATATTACACTAAATTATTGTCATTGTACAGTGTATATTCAGTACATATTAGAGTTAACGTTATGGTCCTATCAGTCGTCTCTATTCTGTTTGATATTCTATTTTATTATATATTTTTATACTTAA
The DNA here is from genome assembly GCF_910596095.1 of Thunnus maccoyii. Lineage (NCBI taxonomy): Eukaryota > Metazoa > Chordata > Actinopteri > Scombriformes > Scombridae > Thunnus > Thunnus maccoyii. The sequence goes on from NC_056536.1 coordinate 33,318,207, forward strand.
GTTATTGTAAAGTTTGACTGTTTGATGAAAGTCGTTTCTTACTTGTGATTTATGTGAAGCAGCTGCTGCAACATTGCAATCTCCTTTTGGCGTCTTGAACTTCCTGTTTGGAAGCTGAATGTTTTTGAGCTCTTGACACTCCAGTTTGTTTTAATTATAATTCTAACATTTTTATAGATTTTAAAATTCATCCAATGTGCAATTTAAAATCTCATGATAATCTACACAGGTAAGCAGTCAGGAGCTTTCTGACTACCTCGGCCTACTCCATCTGCCCGAGCCAGTGAGGAGGACGCTCTTGGACTTTGGATATCCTGGAGTAATTCCTGTTTACAGTACATCCTGGTAACCTCAGTGCTAAATATATTTGAGATTAATTACTGCTTTGGAGCGATAATACTGACAGATCATGAAAAGGATGATGAAGGACATGGTTGATAATCATGCCCCCATTAGGAATTTCACAGTTAGAAAAAGAAAAGCCTCTTGGATTGATGAAGAACTGAAAGCCTTGATGGCCTAGATGCATAAAATGAAATTGGTGTCAATTAAGTCTGGCAACACTATACTCAAAAAGCAAGAGACAAAAAATAAATGATATAATGGGTTGATCTGGGAATAAAACACCCTCCTTCATAGAAACAGCACCTTCATTACTTCATTACCTCAAGATATTGCTAAATTTATCAATTAATATAATGTGGGAAAGATAAAGAAACTTTCAAAACAATGAATCAATGACCAACTTAAGAAAAATAGAGATTGTAAATTTGATTTTCAGACAGTTCAAGTGAATAGGGTAGAAAAACTTCTCATTAGTGTGAGTATTGAAAACTCAGGATAAGATAACCTTGATGGGAAACTCTTAGGAATGGTTTCTGACCTTACTGCATTACCCATATGTCATATTTTTAATCTAAGTTTACAGGAGGTTATATGCCCCCTGGCACAGAAAGCTGCAAAATGTATTCCCTTACCTAAAAACAAGAAGGACATGTGTACAGATGCTACAGTAATAAACCCTCTATCAGCATTCTTCATGTGCTAAATAAGCAAATGATTTGTGTTTGATCAGGTCTTACTTAATCCTGAATTTCAGCATGCCTACAAGAAGAGTCACTCCACTAGCACAGCTTTGATGCAGATGACTGGTCAGTGGAGTTAATGATATAGACGGGAAAGGATTGTGGGTGCTGTGCCACTTGATTTTTATCATTATCACTTGATCCTGAAATGCTCTTAATGAAACTTGCTGCTTATAGTTTCAATTCTTGGACCCTTAACTGGATGAAGAGCTACTTATCTAATAAAATACAAATTATTTTTTTAATGATGGTGTCATGAAGAGTAGCAGAGATGGACCCAAATACAGGAGGCAGCAAAGTGCAACTCTTTAATCCAGATTTGTGCAGTCAAAGCAGAACAAAAACGATCAAACAAAGGTTAAACTGAAAACTGGCCTTAAATACAGACAGAACTAATGAGGGAATAGGGATCAGGTGACTAGAAAGAGACCAGGCAAGGAGCTGATTGGCTGGGGAAACTCTGTGAGCAGGGCAGGGCTAATAGAGGCTGATGAAGGGCAGGTGTGGAGAGAAAAGCGGCACAGGACCACAGGAGGTTAAAACACAGCAAACCAAAAACCCAGAAAACACAATAAAGACAGTTCTCTGATTCCTCGCTGCACATAGTTACATTAACAAAAGGTCATCTCTCATACACAAAAGCATTTTCTCATGTAGAACTGAAAGTAGCCCGAATAAACTCTTATAATCATTCATTTAAATACACATGTACTCCTATTAACAGAGAGGCAAAACAATCTTAAAATTATAATCTCAAATATCCCCCTTTCATTCTCGTTGACAGCACCATTTGATGATAAGCAGTAATTACAGGTGTGTGGCTGTTTTACATGGATAACATTAATAAATTACTCTTATTGGCTTTTTACGCACAAAGTTTTTATTGCACTTACAGTAACGTAACAAGTGTAGTTGTTGTCATTTTTGTTGGCAGGTGAGATTTGTCCATCTTTCACGCGACTGAACGTGAATGTAACAATTGGTCCAAATGACAAGTGGTCTGAAAATTTTTGGTCATTTAGCAAAATTGCAAATCACGGTGTGACCAATAGTTACCTTTAACTAAGTTTGCATTTCCTGCTCACCCTGCTGTTAAGACTTTCCATTACTTCACTGTCATCTCTGTTTTCCTGCTGTGAATCCTGTGTGTTTCCCTGTGGTTCGTCCGGTAGAGAGGCTCCACTGCCTTGACAAAAAATGCTACTGTTGCACAAATCGGTCATTTTTTGATTATAAACAGGGGTAAGTGTACTGTAAAAATATGGCAAGTATATTTTAACATCTTTATTTAAGATATCAGGGGTAGTGTATATCGATAGACCAATATTTTCTATCAAATAATGCTCCCACTACAGAATCATTTCATATTACACCACTACTCACTCCATGTATATTGTAAGATATGGGGAGCATGTTGAAATACTCTATTAAAATATCTTTACTGCTAAGTAGCACATCTCATTCTCTTTTTGAGGACCATGAAAACTAGTCTCCTAAAAGACATGTTTAAGATGAGAAGACTTACAGCTGATGGGAATCGTTTTTATCAGAGACACTAACTGTCCATGTCTCGCCATTTAACTAAACTAAATGTAATTTAACAAAACATATGAACCATCCATCAAGAATATTTGTTGCTCATTAATGTGTTTGATATTAGAAAGTATGAAAGAAAAACATTGAAAAACAGACGTTCCACAGAGACACTGTGACTACAACTGCAGCTACAAGTAGAACAACAGCAACTGCTGTACAGTCAGTGAAAACTTTGCTAATGGCTGCCTCTGTATCATCTCTGCTTCTCTGTGAACTGATGGATTAGCCCTCATTAATCTGCAGTCTGTTTACAGTAAGTCTACAATACACAAAGTATTGATCATCAGTATTCACTGTTCATCTTTCCAACAGCACTGCAGGATGGAAACACTGGACTCGTCAATGCAATAAACCTTTTTGCTGGAGCTGAAGGAGGAAGTGGTTCACTGAGTTGCTACTTGACTTCATCTGGAAGCACCAAGTTCTTCTGTAAAGGAGAATGTAAAGAAGAAGACATTCTCATTAAAACAGATGATGTCACAGCTCAGAGTGGCAGATACAGCATCAGATATGAAGACGGATCTTCTGGAAGAAGAATTGTGACTGTGACCATCACACAGCTGATCAAGTCAGACTCAGGACGGTACAGATGTGGTTTGGGTGGATCTTCAGTCCCAGATTCTTACCGTGACTTTGACATCACAGTTATAGATGGTGAGTTTTTACTGAAAGTCATAAAACCTGATATATTTACTATGTTCATCCCATTTAATGATTCTGAAGCATAAGAATAAATGAAGTCAGATAGGATCTACTTTAATTGTGGGAAGAATGTGAGACGTTTATGATATATTGACTCAGTGTATCAATGTTGGATGAAATCATTACTCCAGCAGTCAGACTGGTTGAACTGGGCAGCTCCCAGTGTGACTCTGTGGATCTGTGTAAATGTGAAGCAGGAAATATTGTGATCAGACTGCAGCATCTTACAGGAAGTACAGACAGTAACTGTTGATTGTTCATCTTTTCAGCTGCAACGTTGGATGAAAACACTCATTTCACCCGTGCAGGAACTGTGGGAGGAAATATCACAAGAGGATGCAGCAATACTGTCTATGGAGGCAGGAAGTTCTTCTGTAAGGATAAATGTAAAAAAGAAGAAGACATCCTGGTTGGTGACCTGATAACTGAGTGGTTATCACATGGACACTAACGCCCTGAGCAGCGAGTCCTCAGTTTGATTCCCAGCTGTCCCAACTGTCTGCTGCATGTCATCCCTCTACTCCCCACATGTCCTGTCTCTCTCCACTATCACTATCAAATAAATCCATAAAATGTCCAAAAAACAATCTTAAAAAAACAAATTTTGAATTCAAAATTTAAAGAGTGGATGGAAATGACATGACAGAAACAAATATGTTTTTTTGGGTCACAGCCAGAAGTTGATTTGTGACAACAAGAGGAGTGCTGAGGTTGGCGGAGTCATACTAGTTGTCCAACCTGGGACCTTTTCTATATTTCTATTAACATTAGGTAACATAGAGAAGAACAGTTCCTCAGGTTCCTTAATGTTCAAGACATCATACTCTAAAATGTTTCTAAAGATGAAACTCATTTGTAGAGTCACAAAGTAATCTGATGTAAAATGTGTTGCCTTTATAATGTTAGTTTTTAAATTTACAACAATCAGTTTGTACGATTTTTAAAAACTTTTTCAGACATTTGTGCTTTTATGTTTAATGTCAGAAAACCAACCTGCGGACGTTAATTTCTTACTCATCTGTAATCAAAGATCAAATAACAATACTTTTTTGTAATAAATAAAACAAATCTTAATCATTTTCTTAATTAACATACAGGGCTTGACTGGGAAAATCATTCAGGCTGGGAAACATAGTGTGAAATACAGCCCCAGTCACGCCACTTTTTAAGTGGGGGGTCTGTGGGTTCCCCACTAGGAAGATTTTAGTTACAAAGGCTTGATTGCCTGCATTGTGGTGAATTTTAGTGCATGCGAATGACAAACTAATGGGTAACACTTCATTTTATGGGTCCGCAAATTTCATGGTAATTACGTGGTAATTAGTAAGTACCTTCTTTGAAATTTCTTTGAAATTACTCCAAAATTTACCTCCCATTTCATGGTTAGTAGATATGATAAGCAAGTAACTTATTTGAAATTTTGTTGAAATTGCCCCTAAATTACCCCAGCATTTACCTCAAATTTCATGGTAAGTGAGTTGTTGCAGCTTAATTTCCAAGTATTTTCTGTCTAATTTCTACTGAGCAAACCCCTAAATTGAAGTGAGTTGCTGCTGCCTAATTTCCAAGTAATTTCTGCCTAACTTCTGTGGATCATACCAGTTTAACTTCCAACTAGTTTCTGTCTAATTTCAACTGAGCGGACCCGTAAATTGAAGTGAATTGTTGCAGCTTAATTTCCAAGTAGTTTCTGCCTAATTTCTGCAGGCCAGTATATTGAAGTACATTTTTCAACCATTTACATTCTCACCAATTTCTGTATAATTTCAGATCAGTCCAATCTTGTAACAAATTTCCTATATATCCTTTTTTAAAAAAAATGTAGAAACCATAAATTGCTAGTTATCGACAAATACAAGTTCATAATCAAGAATCAAGTTACCAATTGCCCATTTTAAAAGTTCTTGCTTCCTTATTGAGGCCTGATAATAATGTCTTCACACCACTCAACAAATTAAACGTCACTTTTATATTTTGAGACAATGCATTAACAAAGAAATTAAATTCATACAAGGTTTCTGACATGAGAACAGTGTTGTTGTGTTGTGTTACTTTTACACCTTAAATAGCACTGATGTTTTTAAAAAGGCGCTCAACCACTCCATCATGTTTTTGGCCAACCAGTGGTTCCACTCGATGAATCTGAGGTTCATCTTAAGAGCTGTGGCCGTTCGGTTATCCCTGAAGCGGTAGATGTTCTCCTTATAAGAACCCCAGGCTCTCTCAATATGTTGTGTATGAGACCCTGTCTGTAGATACACAAAGTGTCCCCTATGGTTGACATGATAATGGATGGAACCATCTTGTGACTCTCCAACAATCTGTGATAAAAACAAAACTAATAAAAACAAACTACTGAAAATTAAACTGAAGCTAAACCAAATTCGACATGAAATCCAAAAACAGTATAGAAATAACAGGCTAATTCAAAAGAATTGTCACACCTGGGACACACAGCCTGCTTGAAGCTCAGTAGTGCATGTGCGTCGCTGTACTGCTGCGTCTCGCACGCTTGCAGTGTTCACACAGACAGCGTTGCTGCTGCAGCGCTTCTGCTGCCAGTTCTCTTTATTCATAGAGTTTGGCTTTGATAATGGCCATCAATAATAGCATATTTCATATCATTTCATCATAAATTTTAGTTATATTTAGTTTAGACTGTAAAAGGTTAAGAAGTGTGTGCTTAGTTGTTAAAATAAATAATATGTGAGGTGAAAGCAGCTTTCTTTCTAATGGGCATGGTGGGGTCTTGTTGGGGATACTTCTGTGTCAGTAACATACACTCCCCCCTAAGAACAGGGTTTTTTTATATTGATTATATGAATATGAATCATTCCACCAGTTAAACCCTGCTGTCACCACTCCAAGTGAAGAAAACCCCTCCAGACAACACCAAGTTCCCCAAACGAGCCAAACACACTCAGACAAACAAACCTCCAAACTGTCAGGAGGGAAACTGACAAATAAGGAAAATAACAACACCAATTTCTTGAAGCAGGTGAAACAACAGGCAGGAGCCCCAGTTTGAACTAATATCACAGAGAGTGAGCAGGAGTCGAGAAAAGAAGCTCCGTGTGTCACCGACTCTCTGTGCTGGAGTTCCCTGCTAGAGAGGCTCTCTTCCCCTGCTGCACCGCACAAGCTGACCCGCAGTGGTTACACTTCATGTGTGTGACATATGCTACAGATATAGACATTAAAATCATAGTTTAAGGTATAAAGTTGCTGGTATGATGTCAATATGGCTGACTGTGTGGGTCACGCTGAAAAAATAGGCAAGACCCTGAATCTCTAGCTGATGCGCTGCAGCAGCCCCACGTGAGATGTGACTCACATGGGCTCTGTGGCTGCTCTAATCTGTTAACATGGACACCAAAATGAAAAGCAAAAGGTTCCACAACACATACGCACTGCTCAAGCAGCCTGTTGTCCCAGGCATCACAGGGGGTAGGGCAGTGTTGCGTTCAGGGTTAAAAATAAATAAATCTGCAGCAGGCCTGCCAGGTCTTATAGCAGGCCAGGCCACCGGGAAAAGTCCTGGTGCTCCCGATAACATATTTATTATATCTTTCTGTCTAGAACAGCATCTCATTCCTCTGCATTATTGATTAGGTATCTGATTGTTTCAATGTGTTTTCATTGTTCACAGCTCCAACAACTTCAGAACCAACCCGACCTTTTCCAACATCAGTCCCATCAGCCTCCACGCCAACAACAACACAGAGTTTAATCTCCAGTTCAGGAAGCTTCACACCTTCATCATCTTTCCCTGAAACCACAGAGCAGTTTACAGGTACAGGACAGTTCATGTCTGTCCATCTGTCCATCACTGTCTCTCTGCAACAAAACGTCCTCTTAAAACAGTCAAATTCAGCATAACAACGTTGTCTAATAAGAATAACAAGATGGTCCAACATGTGTTTCAGCACATAAGACAGTTCAGCACCTAGAAGAAAACATTTCACGTTCAATTTTACAATAAATTTCCTTGTTATCTTCACGTCTAATGTTTAAACACATCCTACGTTTCTAATGATGTAAGATAATTATTAACATGTGATGTCAGCACATGACAAGTCAGGAAACATTCAGACCAAAGTCTGAGATGTTTTTTCAACAGGAAGATCTCATTTTTGATAAAGGTTCCCTGTGTAGTTTCCTTGTAAACAAGGTTATATTTATATTCAGTGTTACTCACCAAAACATGCTGAGTGTATCCTTTAGGTCCAACATAAGTGTTGAATATGTTTCCTCAATCATAAATATTTGTAAAGCTGATTATATAAAGTATTTTAAATCTTGCATTGCTTGCAGTCTTCTTCTCTCCAGCTTTTGTTGGTGCATTGCTGTGTTTCTGGGCAGGTTCCTGCATCCTGTAGATAAGTGGGATGATGTGAAACCACTGGCAGGATTGTGTGTCACGTCAACCATGTGTGCACAACATAGATCCACACGTAAAAACAAGCTACTTGAGGTCAAAAACTCCACAGGGAACCTTTAAGCTTCTAATACAAGACAAAAGATCCCAGTCTTTCGAACTACTACATGTCTCTCTCTCTCTCTTCCTTTCCAGCCAACTCCTGTGTCCCTGGCCCAGGTTACTTCTGGCCTCTGGTTGTATGTGTTCCTGTTATTGTTGTGCTGTTGGCTGCTGTTCTGCTGCTCCTCTACAAATTGAAGACAAGTAGGAACTATAGTTTGAACACCAGAGGAACCTCAGACAGCAGAAACATGGAGGTGACTTCCTTTAACTCTGTATGTCTCATGTTAACTCTTACTGTTGGCATTTATACATTTTATTTTTCCAGTTAGGAATAAACAATCTCATGTCTGCAACTATTTCACTACCGTACAATTAAATAAAATCATAATTACTGTTATTAAACTCTGGCCTGTCAAATTGTTATCACTAAAATATCAGCAAACAATTGTCTAAGAACACAATATCTGGGCTGTTACCGTGGTTACTGCTATATTAGGTTTGATGTCATTCCTGTTTTATTTTCAGTTATCTGTAAGCTATGAGAACCGTTCTTTCAGCTGTGAGAACCGCCCTCCAGTCTCCATGTGTGGAGACAACATCTTCTAGAGCCTGGATGCAGACAGCAGGGATCTGACTAAACCTACTCTACACTCAGAGACAGCAAACACATGATGATGTTTGGATTTGGATCTGGATTCTGTACTGTGCAGGTTAACATGTTCTGCAAGGTTCCAGTTTGTTCCACTTTCTTTCTTTTTTTTGTTTAATCTGCAGATATTATCTATAAACATGCTATTTTTCACCTCTATACACAACTGATCATGTTTCTGAGAATGTTCAACAACTTCCTACTTGCTTATTCTCAAATGTTCATTCTGTCTTCAAAAATGTAGATGTTGTTTGATATTGTTCTTCTACATGTTGAGCCAACTCTCTCTCCTTGAAATTATGTTCATATTCGACATAACGCGTTAACATATTTAATTTGAAAAAACGTGGATACTAGGGGTGTGCCTGAGTACAAATACGTTATTCGGCAAAGCACAAATAGTGTTTTTTTTTTTGTTTGTTTTTTTTTTTACAAATATTTCTTTCATACATTCAAATTGTCTAAATACCTACAAGTATTGCAACGATTCGGTCAAATAATTAAACAGACCCGTCAGGTTTAGAGTGTTTGTCAAGACCAAGCAAACAGGTTTCAACAGTGGATCAGACACAGATCGACTTTCCTGCTGCATCAGTACATGATGACATGAGGAACACATGAGGAAGTAAATGAGGTGAAAACAATGATTAAACTAAAGAAGGAAATAAATCTGCACAGCTTCTCGCTGCTTCCAGCAACAGGATCAGCACCTTGGAGAACTGATCAAGTCCTGATATCTGTGCTGATGATTTTTTACATGATTAAAATTAATAATTTAATTTCTGAACAATATTTAACAAATATTCTTTGACATTTTTGAGATTACTATGATCAGGTTTCAATACTTTCAGCAATTAAAACCCTGCTGATTTGACCTGTTACTCCATGATTGAACAAGATGACTTTAAAGAAATCAAAGCTGTAATTAAAAAAATAAACCTTTTCAAAAAACAAACGAAAAGAAATTTGCAACAAATGAATGAACAGGATGTTAAACTGGTGGTCTGGGGCCATGGGAGGGTCCAGGAGCAGCAGGGGCCAGTGTACTCATTATAGATCATGTGCTTTCACTTAGCAATCCGCCAAGGTGCAAGCACACCTGACTTTTAAATGTTACGCCCAAAACACACCCATGATTAATTAAGAGACCAAGGACAACCCCTTTGAACCATGCGCCTGGTGCTGTGACCATTTTTTCCACCATTAAACAAGCAAAAATTGATTTGGACACACCCTAAATGCACTTGCATCATGCCTTCAGACTGCGCTGAGATCGTTAAAATAGGGCTCCTAGTGTGATGATGTGATTATTTGTAAGAAGGATTTGTATTTGCTCAAGAAATTATCTTTTTGTTTTGGTGTATACTCTCACTCCCTCTGTGCTATTTGCTCGTTACATTGGTTGGACTAAGTTAGCGTCTTATTTTTGTTTCAGAGTTGGAATTGTCCCAAGTAACTTTTGCAGAGGAGGACACAGTAAGTTGGGCTGGTAGTTTGCTTTTTTCCCAATGAGGGAAGGGGGGTCAGAGGGCTTAAGAGGTTAAAGAATCACGGTCTGCTATTAAAAGTAATGGCTGGAAAAAGACAGCCTTTGCTTTTTATTTTCTCCAATACCACCTACATTTGGTGTGAATATAATAAAATATGGTTATTCATTTTGGAGGGAGGGTCATGCATTTCCCCCCAGTCACTCAGGGAGGTTCAAGGAAAAATATTCGTTGAAGTCACAGCCCAGCCACCCCCCTCCCTCTGATAAATAATGAACAGTCCCTTGCTATCATTTGTAATTCCTCAGCCCTCTATAAAATTATAGCTGACCACCAATCACAGAGCTGAAAGCAGCATTTTCTTCCCAGCAACTGTGAAGCCATAAAATTCTGACAAAAGAGGCTTCTTTCATTTAACCCTTCATATTCCAACACAAGTTGGTTTGAAGGGTTTATTTCCTCAGAAACGTTTTGTGAGTCCCGTCACCATACAGAGGTAAAACACATATTTTGAAAAGTAAAAACATATTGAAATAAATACAAAATGCAGCCATTTAAAGTTGTATGTCCCTCCCCTAAGCCAAAATAAAAAACATAAGTCCCTCCCCAGTGCTTGAAAAATTATTTGACGTGCCTTCACTGTTTTGCACCACCCCCTTCCTCTCATAAATAACGTTGCAGCAGCTTTCTTGCAAAAACAGGAAAAGGATGGTTTCCTGTCAGGATATTGAGAAAAAGCAAACATCGCTGAACTGAAAAGCAGGTCCCAGGTGAGTTTTTCTTGCTTTATACACATCATACCAGTCTAAGTTAATCCGTTACTGTGGTTATGCTGATATGTAGAATCTGAGAACGGCTGTGGGTGTAATAACTAATCTATGTATTCATTTTAGCTCATATGTTAATGATCTTGTTCTCTTTTGGTAATGGATTAATCATTTTGAAAAAAAAGGCTTTTTTCTTAAGAAAGCATGATAATTATGACTTGGCTTTGATCCATAAAACTCACCAACACTCTTCTATATCCCATTTACACCTCACATTAAATTACGATCCGTTTCTGGATAAGATAGCTGGATAAGGGAAAACACATGTTAATGCAGCTGTAAATGCACTCAGAACACATTTGGTGATCAGGTCTCAGCAGGTGTTAATGCAATCTGTACAGCATGACCAAATGCATTAGAAAAAAAATCGGTCTAGTATATTGAAAGGTCACCTGGCACCACATTTTGTTTACATCTGCAGCAATGAAGCGTTATAAACCAGGAGAGTCCTGAGTTTGCATTTGTTGTAATGTAAATGTAATATTGAGGAGATTGTTTGAAGAAAAATGTGAAAAGGGACCACAAAATGGGGAAACATTTGCAAAACCAGCAGTTGCTCAAACTTCAATAGGGGAGGATGGGGTTGGTAGTCACACTTTTTAATCGCACTTTCATTTGAATTCCTCAAAAACTGTATTCTGAGTAGATTCTTTTTCAATATGTAGTGGAAGCCTACAGTGTCAGGTAGGAATGGAATGACTTTACTCTCAAAAGATGTGAACTGTCAAATACATCCTGTGCACTTGTGACAACCATCTCCATCATGGGGTTGGTAGTCACACAGTATGGGGTTGGTTGTCCCTATGTTATTTTAATGGGGAAAAACAAAAAATGGGGGCAATCTTAAAATGTTTAATTTCATTGAAATGCAACAACCTAACTCCTGCATTGAGAGAATATGAACAGGAAAGTGCATTTTTATTCCTTATACAACAATATTGTGCAGTTTCACCACTCTGACTGCCCTGAGCATTACATCTGGCAGAGTCTGAACAATAGTTTTCCTTCATACCTTTTAATGGTAATAATTGTTTTATTATAAACCCTTTGCGTAAAAACCTAGAAGAGAAAAACCAAAGAGCTGGATATTTACATTTATCTATATATACGTCCGGCGCAAAGCGGCGCCAAGCATGACGCAATTTTCTTTGCTATTTTAAGACTGACGCCGTCGTCATTTTCCCATCCAGCGCCCACATTGTTTAAATAGCAAATGCACTTGTGCCCATCAGAGATGAGGTGAAAGGAAGGATGTGTGATGATATCGTTCAAAGGAAGAGCTGGCGAAGTTCCTATTTTGAAGACGTTTATTAGACGATGGCCATCGGGTCCATTCCATGTACAAAGATGGTCTGGGCACCATACCACTGTCGATGCATAGCTTATATAGGGTTACACATCTGTATCTTATCACATGAATAACATAGGTTTTCCATGGGCACTAATTCAGTTGGGAGCCCTCCAATCAAGTGGTTGACAGCTACCTCACAACATATTATGTGTCACAACATACCACATCTGGAACAGTTCCAAGCTTGACCATGGACCCATTATTTGTATTTAAAAGGCCCCCCAGAAGGGCTATATCATATTTCATCAGGTGACATGCAGACTCTGGAATGTTTATGTCACATGTCCAACACCCAAAATCAGTAAAGTATATAGGGTCAGATAAAAATCATACTAACATGAGGTGTGGTCAGTTGCGTTGTTGGCCGTCGTTATCTTGAGGCAGCAGAGAGCATTTGTGCTAGGTGGGTGCACAACGTGCATAACTCTGCTTGTTACACACACACACACACACACACACACACACACACACACACACACACACACACACACACACACACACACACACACACACACACGACGTGCAGCAGCACACAAACATGCAAAGGATGACAAATGTGATTACAATGTGAAAGATTATTATTGTACATCATCATATTTTTAAAAATACATGTCATCATGGTTAGTCATGACATTTATCAGAATTAACTAATCGCAGTAATGATGGATAAAATAGTCTAATTATTTGACCAAATCGTGTCAGGCAACACACAAAGGTATTTAAATAGACGGACAACACCTCAGACACAGATCGACTTTCCTGCTGCATCAATACATGAGGAAATAAATAAGGTGAAAACAATGATTAAACTAAAGGAGGAAATAAATCTGCACAGCTTCTAGTATCAGAACCTTGGAAAGCTGATAACTATTGTATGATAATTCTTTACATTATTAAAATTAGTGATTTAATTTCTGAACAATATTTAATAAATATTCTTTAACATTTTTGAGATTACAGTGATCAGGTTTCCATACTTTCAGCAATTAAAACCCTGCTGATTTGAGCCGTTACTCCATGACTGAACAAAACGATTTTGAAAAAACCAAAGCTGTGATTAAAAAAATAAACCTTTTCAAAAAACAAACTAAAATACATTTGCAACAACTTAATGAACAGGATCTTAAACTGGTGGTCTGGGGCCAATAGAGGGTCCAGGAGTAGCAGGGGCCAGTCGGCTCGTTATGGATCGTGCGCTTTCACTTTGCGCACGAGCAGATCCGTTTCCTCTGCAGAGAAGCGCTCCTTCTTACTACTTGGCAAATGCACCATTATAATAGCAAGCGCATCTGGCTCTTAAAGGGAATGGGAGACGACACTCTCATTGGTTTATTGCATGTTACGCTGAAAACACACCCATGATTAATTAGGAGACTATGGACAACCCCTCTGAACCATGCACCTGGCGCATCGATCATTTTTCCGCTGTTAAAATAACAAAAGTGGATTTGGACACACCCTAAATGCACTTGCGCCATGTGCTTCAGACTGTGCACTTTAGATCGTTAAAATAGGGCCCTAAAAGTCCTTTCACATCAATGTCAGGTGGTTTATTCCTGAAATGATCTTGTAGGGAACCTCTGACTCTAATTCTAAAAATTTTCCATCGCTTAAGCTTTGACTGCCGCTCTTTTAATGACGTCATCCCACTGTTTCCTCTTCTTCTGCAACGGTTTAATAGCACCAACTGGAGAATTAGTGCCACCTGCTGTTTATCTGCTAATATTCACACAATGGGAGTGGATATAAAAGGGAATTAATTCAATCTTTCTATTGCTGATATTCTGGAAATTTGCACTAAATTGGATGGAAACCTATACAGTCTCACCAAAAAAGTTTGTTTTTTCTCTGAATGATGAAGCAAGTCAAAAGAAACATTAAAAAATAATGCTGCTAGATGTTATGGATACTACAAGACCTTGTTAGTTTCTTAATATCGGAAAAATTAAAAAACAGTTAAGGATTATTAGAACAATTTCATGTGTTCTCACTAAATGTGATCTGTAACATACTCACAGTTTGAAATGCTTTGCAGAATGAAGAAATTGAGATGCAGCAGCGGCAGGTAAATCAGTCTATCAGTCTATCAATCTTCCTACCTACCTACCTATATTCCAGTTCCTCATGAGCAAGATGTTTTATTTCATTTGAGTGAACCTGTAACCATTTGACTATCACCCTCAGTTCAGGAGCATTTCACACACGCACCCACATATGCAAGCAATAATGTTAACGTAACAACAGGATTAAGGTTAGGAATCTAAAAGTAGAGATCATGTAACAGAGAACAGAGTTGGGGTAACTACTTATCAAAGAGGAAAGCAGTGATTTGATTTTGAAGCTGGTGACATAAGAGAGGCCATGGTATACAGAGAAAAGATCTGTTTTCAGCCTTTCTCCCAAATGTTTAGTGGTATTTTATTCCAAAGGAGAGGAGCTTAGTGGGCAAAAGCTCAACCAACAAAAGATTTTTTAAATCAAGGAACAGTGAAGTAACCAGCACCAAGAGAACATAAAGGATGTGACGGAGTAATAAGGCTGGAAATAAACAAAGGAGCAAGGAGCTAGGCCTTTGTCTTCATTGAAAAAGATATCAAAAGAGCCGGGCTGCATAAAAGATGATGTAAACTGGGGGTTCCCAGACCCCAGTCCTCAGACCAGAACATTTATTTGGAAAAAAGCTGAATAATGATTATATAACTTTGTAGTTATATTATGGCTTTGTTGGCTTCCCAGTTCTGCACCAGCGCCTCATGAAAGCAAAGCACTATTACTACTACTACTACTACTACTAATACTACTATTACAGCTAGTACTATTACTACTACTGTTACATTTTAACTACTACTGTAAAGCAACTGACATTTTATTCTTATTTGGCACTAGACTTTCCTCTTGAACTGTTAATCTCATCCACGGATGTATGTAATGTTTTATGGGATGGAGGTTATGTGTTTTGTTTTTTCTTGTGTATCTTGACTGTTATGCTGTGATTGTTTGTTGTTCTGTCATGAACACATGCAGTTAAATTTATAATAACTAAGTCGTTTGGCAATAAAGTATTGAATCTAGGGCTATTATAGGCTATTTTAGGGTTAAATACCTTGAACTTGGCTCCATCTGTGCTGCGTTTTAGTCCTCACTCACTGTAATGCAAACCTCTCTCTCTCTCTCTCTCAAGGCAGGAACATCAAGGCAGCAGGTGGGTGCTTTATTTGAGGAGGGGCTTTATATTTATTTATTTCTTATTTATTTACAGCTATGGTTATTATTATGATATTGGTAACATCATTTTATAAAAGATACAATTATACTATTAATATTATATTATTGAAACTCACAGATACTCACTTAATAACCATGTGGTGTGATCATGGTTATAAAAAACAGTCTTGACCAACAGTTGGAAACAGGAAGTAAACAGTAATCTCTCGTGTTAAAGTCTGATGTTTTGTTGATCCTTCCATCCATCCGTCCATCCTGACCTCCTCCATACATGGACTTTGTTGCTCTATAATAATAACACCTGACTTCCTCCTTTGCTCATAATTACTACAGATACTAGAGGGCAATGTTGTTTGTATGTGGATATGTCGTTTTTGGGTGCTTGTATAAAATGGCTGATTTAGACGTTTTTCTTTGGAGGACTGTCTCTAACCCTAACACTCTTCTTGGCTGGACTGCAACAGCAGAGCCACCCCTACAACTGCGGTTGTCTGTGACTGACTGACTGACTGACTGACTGACTGAGTAGCTGAGTAGCTAAGTGATGAAATTACACCATTGGTTGGCAGAAGGCAGCCAAAACTGGCCAAAGGCCGCTGAAGCTAAGTATCCCAGAATGCATTTTGCACCATCAGGCAGCAATGGCAGAGATTAAATTAAAGATTTAATATTTTTTTATAATGTCACGATTACCTACTGAAGGGGACTGTCATTAGACATTTACGTGAGAAGAGAGGATTTGTGTGCCATCGTCAGTGTAACTTATTGTCTACGTACGCATGTTACATAAATAAAATAAAATCAATATAATAAATACATTAATGAATGCAAACTTTACACACATGAAACACACTGTACTGGGGTCATTTACACGTAGCGTTAATGATTAACTTGATAGTTACTGCATTAAAATTATTTTTCGGGTTGTGAGTAAGTGAAATAATATATATAGCATATGAAAACCCTAAATCTTAACTCCACCTGTTTATGTGTTTTTGTGTGTACAGCAACTTGAGTTACAACTTCTGTATGACAAGTGCTAAACAAATAAATACCCTTAAACTAACATAAAAACAAACATCTTAAAAATGCTGGTGTTGTCCATGTCTGATGGTAACCAGGCAACGTACAAATTAAAAGCGTTTCATACACAGTCCAGCAATATACAAGGTTTTGACCTTGTTGTTTTTAGTTATCTAGGAACTTTTTTAACTTGTGTGTAAATCATCTTTGAGTGTCTTGAGTATCTTTCTACAAATATAACAAATCATGCAATGTATTATTATTACAGCTAACAAGTTAATTAGCTATCTAATCAGCAAATTGTCACTGAACGACTGGAGCTCATTTAATAAGTGAAGGAGCAACAGCACAAATGTTTTTGTTGGTATATAACAAAGAAACATCAGCAGGAAATATAACGTATAAAGATTTCTCAGTTTCAAGAATAAGGCCTTCACTGAAGTTCCCATAAAAAGAAACACTGATGACTACTTTACTTTCGATTGTATTCTATATAGATCCTACGTAATTATTTTACACCAATACAGTTAAACTTTTTCTATATAGTGTTTAAAACACAATAATTAGTGTTTTTCACAGAGCTGTAACAGACCACACATTGTACAAATGACAGTGAGCAGAAAAATAAAACAAGAATCATGTGACACCAATCTCATGTGATCTCACTAAATGTGTTTTCTGTCATCACTCACTGTGTTAAATGCTTTGCAGGAGGAAAGAAGTCCAGCTCCATCACCACCAGAGGTAAATCTATCAGTCAATCTACTATTCCAGTTTCAGACCAATAATAATGATACAAATCTTGTAAATCACTTGTGGATCCTCCTCTTTTCACCACTGTGAGGCTGACTGACATGTGATCAGTACAGAGGTCACTAAAGGTCGCTGCTCCGTCACTTTTCACTCTGACATGCAAACAGTAGAGTTTAATCAGGAGGTTCTGACTTTGACTGTAGCTGCTCTATCAGCCCCGACTGAAAGTGAGGTTTACATACTAATCAATTGTTTGATATGACAATCAATCAAAGCCATTGGTCATGATGCTGTTGTGAGTCCATATATATATATATATACATAATGTTTGGACTTATTCTGGAGAAAACTTCTTTCCGTCTGAGATTAGTTTGAACTTTCCTCTTGCTTGACTCACAATCTGTTATTTACTCACCTTTTCCTGCTTAGACAGGTTGTCCATTATGTTTGATAAATGCTGTTTGCTATTGATTTCATTTACTGATATGTCAGATGTTCTAGTCTTTGTTTTAGTTTCTTTATTGATAATTTCTTTCAAATGATTTGATCAGTGATATAATTACTGTATTAGATAGATGCATATTGATGATTGCATTTTATTGACTACTAAAGAATAATTTAGGTTCAGATCATTTACAGTTAAATATTGAAGCTGTTTTGATTTTCATTTAAACATTAAGTTTGATTGCATTTTATTTATTCAGTTTATATTTTTATGCCGCATCTTGATTGTTCATTTTGAATTGATTTAAGAACATATTTACATCTTGATTTTGCCTTTTTAAGTTTTCCATCATTTGCATCTGTAATAAGTGATTGATTCAATTTTGATTGAGTCAAACTCTATAGAGTTTTAATGCCATTGATTAAGATCTGTATTGTATTATGGATAATGGGACAAATATATGGTTGAAAAATAAAATACTTTAATACTACAGTAATTTCAATTTAAAAATTTTTAATTTCATCATAAAGCATTCAGCAGCGATTACATTTCACAATTAGGTAGTAAGTTGCCCATGAAGTTTAAATAATTGCTGCCTTTCTTTGCTTCTATACAATGTAAGTGAGAGTCTGATTTTGCATAGTTTGATTTATACAGTGTTTTCAGTCGGTCAAAAACAATTCAGGAGAACTGATGAGGACAAAGAGCTGGAGCACATTAACATACAACATGATTTTAAAAACATAAAAACAGTAAATAAATAAATAAATAAATAAATAAGGGAGAAGGGCTGGGTGTTTGTGATATCAGAAGGATGTTCAGCATTTGTCAAGATTGGACCGAAAGGATCAAATTATGACAGTTAGATGAGTCATTTCGTTTTCCAAAAAAATGTATCCACTGATTTACAGATGTTTCTTTCACAATGTAAGTCTATGGGAAAAAGTCTTTTTGGGCCCAATAGCATCATGTGACCTTGTAATTACACAGTTTGGCTTCAAAGCCTGATGCTCTTCCTGTATCCAGTTCTCTTTATACATCTATAGGCTGGAGTGGAAAAAATTAACCACTATATATGGATGTCTAACCAGTGTTGATGGTAGATGTAGTCAAATGACGCAATAAATTCCTAAGCGTGTGCCATATTGACCGAGAAGTAGGTCCCCCACTAGGAAAAATTTAGGACTAGGGTAATGGGGACTGGACTTGGACTGGACTCTGACTCTTCTTTGGTGACTTGGACTTGAACACTGGGGGCTCGAGACTCGACTCAGGCTTGAGATTTAGTGGCTCGACTACAACACTGGCAACCCCCCCACCCCCACCAAACCAAATACAGGGGTTTGGGAGGTTTGGGGGTTGTTTGTCTTTTTGTGTGTGTCATTGTTACCCCTTCTTTTCATATTTTGGTGTTTGTATTTTGTTTTAATTATTATACATATGTATCAACTGATAAACATATCAATTAAAACAATAAGGATTTAACAAATTAAATGGTTTTAATCCAGACAGAGATTTCACCAGTGAGACTAAACTGAGGTTGAACCATAGCAGCAGTTTACAGCCTTCCATTGGTTATTCTGCTGCCAATCCAACTTGTCTGTGCTCCCATTGGCTTGTTTTACTGCCTCTGTCTCTTTTCTTTTTCTCTTGTGTATGCTCGTTGTTACCTCTCGGGCAGTTTAACAGAGTGGGGCACATGCCTCTGTCCCGCTCAGCAAGTCAGAGCCCAGAAGCCCCACCCCACTATGACTTGACAGTGTTTGTATCAAACAGCCCATACTGCACTCAGACACGGAGCTCAGTGGCTCGCTGATCGCTTGTTTATTCAAAGTTTATTAATTTTAAATGTGTTGTGTGGCCAAATGGCACCAAGTGTTTGAGAGTGTTTGTCTCCACAGTAAATCACCTGTTAAGTGTTTGATGGTTGTTTATTTGTGCTTTAGAATGTAACTGCTGTGAAACAATCAGAATATAACATTGTATTTCTGTCATTCACAGGCTTTCTCTCTCTGAGAAAACTTTCCAGCCTGTCTCTCTGTCGCTCACTCGTGATCTCAGCTTGCTCTCCCTCTCTCTCACTTTTTTCATCTTTCTTAAAATGAGCCAGGAAACCCACCACAAAGCCAAACTTTTAACGTTATCAAACGAAGAGAGTTGTCATCCCCTCTTCTCTTTCATGGCAAGTTGTACAGCTCTGATCATGACATGCATTAGCAGAGCCCCAGAAGCCCCGCCCTGCTGCTGCAAAGTGGAGCTGATCACTTGTTTACTCAGAGTTTAAGTTTATTAACATTAATCATGCACTGTGTCCAAATAGCATCAAATTTAAAACTGTACTCCCAAGCAATGCACCTGACCAGTGTGGAGTCGATCAGATGAAGTGTTTAAGAGATACGTGAAGGACAAACACACAGACATACAGAGATTCCTCCATTTAGTAGATAGATTTTAAAAAAATCACTGGAAAAAAGAAGACTATATCGAATTAAAGGATTTATATTTATATCTCAGCAGGACTTATAAAAGTTTGTTCATGTGTTTATCTCCAGTAGATTCAACTACTGTAATGGTGTATTCACAGGTTGATCAGACAGCTGAGGGAAACTCATCAGTTTCTCCAGCACAGACACACAAGTTGAGTGTTGCAGTTAGATAAATGATCATACAAAATAATCATACAGCATTGCCCCTCCCCTTTGTGTGTTTTTTTTCTTCAAAACAGAAAATGAAAGTATTCCAACAAGTGAACAATAACACATATACTTCAGGCTTTTATTCAGTGCAGAGTGTAGGTGTGAGTAGATGCAAGATGCAGAGTTTTAAAATAGTACTGCAAGAGCTTTTTAAAAGAATTCCTCCAACTGCTAACATCTACATCGCCATGATTTTTATTTTTTGCTATCATGTTCTTTTAGGGAAGGACTTTGCCTGCAGTTGCCAACCACAACAAACTCAGTGTGATTTATACATGCTTGTGCCACCTCTGGTCTTAACTTTCTTTATACTCTGGACAGACGAGGCGTTGAAGAGATACTGGAGATATTTTTTGTCAACGTGCAAGACACGTCTTTGTGGTGCTTTATTGTCTCAGACTTTCCAGGGATTTTTGGTTGGTCTGCTGTGGAATGCATCTGTGCTCATCGATGGAGACTGGTGGGTTTGCTGTAAGAATGATCAGTCTGAGCAACACCCACAGTTAGCCTGCAAAAAGACAAACATCACAGCTGAGGAACGAGCAATCATCATTGAACTGAAAAATCAGTCATGGGTAGGTTTTCCTTTCTTTCTTTGACAATAATAATAATGATAATATTAAATTTTAATGTATTACATTATTGTACTACAAAATGCTCTCCAGAAAAGGGAAGTAAAGTAATAATGCCAGAAGAGTAAAAGAATATTCTATAATAGTATGACGAAACAGACATTTGTGTCAGAGCAAAGGTGCCAGAACAAAAGCTCGATCACTTCTTGATTTTAATTCTCAAACAAATGCATTCACAGAGTGATTCCTTTTCAATAGCAATCCCTACTTTATGGGGTTGTGCCTAAAATGAAAAAGATTGCTAGAATTGTGCCAGTCTTTAGGTCTGGTGATAAAATTGATATGCACAAGTCCTGATTTATATCTGTATTGCTTACTCTCTCCAAAGTGCTGCAGAGAATAGTGTATAGTAGACTTAGTGATTACTTTGATAAATCAAATATTTTTGTCCTATCACAGTATGACTTCAGAAAAAAGAGCACCGCTTGTGTGGCGATTCTTGATCTCATTGAAAAAAATCAGTTAAACTATTGATAAAGGCAACTGCACCATTGAAATTTTCCTTGATTTATCAAAAGCATTTGACACTATTGACTTTGAAATTCTTTCTAAACAAACTACAGCACTATGGTGTCAGAGGCACAGCACTCAGTTGGATTAGAATCTATATGTATGAGAGGAAGCAATGTGAACAGTATATGTAGAAGGTCACAAATCTCAAAGTAAAACCATTAGATATGGTTAAGGGCTGTTTCTCTTCATGCTGTATATAAATGATTTAGTGAATTCCTCTAGTGTTCAACATAAAGTATTATTCACTGATGATACAAATTTATTCTTATCACACAAAAATCTAAATGACCTGCAAAATAATCTAAATGAGGAATTGGTTAAGGTGGATACATAGTTTAAATGTAATGAATTGTCGTTAAATATAAGTAAGACAAATTTAATTGTTTTTCACTCCAATAGAAATAGAAATAATGTTGAAAATGTACAGAGACGTTGGAAGTAGGTGCAGGGGGGGAACAGCACCCCCCACACCCCTCATAATAATAAAGCTGCTTTGTGAACATTGAAATCTTACTTTCTAGTTTTCTTAATAGTTGTGTACTTCTCAAATTATTTAAAGTTAAAGCCTTGGGTCGGGCTCGTTAATAGCTCAGTCTAATCAGCACCCCCTTACAGAAAGTAGTTCCAACGTCCCTGAACAAGTTTGTATAAAAATCAAAGGTCAGGTTATGGAGAGGGTGGTCCACCAAATTCCTGGGGGTCAATATTAATGAACTGATGAAGAAAGTTGTTTAAATATGTTGATTTATTTTTCATGTTGAGGCTTTCTCTTCTAGCTTTATGTCAGTCTTTATCTGAATCTCATATACAGTACTGTAATGTTGTATAGTGCAATACTTTTCCTAAATATTTTGAAGAACTACAGAGTTTACATAAGAAAGTTGTACGTGCCATATCATGGTCCAAGGTAAATGCTCTCCACTCTACTGACCCTCTTTTCCACAGCTTCAGTCTTCTGAAGCTTACTGAATGTAATATTTCTCATAATGCTTGTATAATGTCTAATGTTGTATATATGCTCAGTGACAGACTTTGTGACCTGATTCTGACTTACCTTCCCTCACATACACCACAGGTGTGGAATGAGCTTGATAACACTGAAAAAATGAGCAGCTGCTGCTAAAATATATTTCAGCTTGAATACCCTTAACACCTGGGGACTTCTAAAGTAGTTACTCTACTCTGAAATTGCCATACCACTTGCCATATGTCTGTATTGTATCTTACCTATTTAATCAATGTTTAGACTGATGGAATAAATGTCTTATGACCATTGAGTACTTTTAGGGTCTTGGGTTAGTCTTAGGTGTTTTGTAGGTTTTAAATGTTACTGTATAATACATGCACTTTTTTAAAATCTATACAACGTGTTAGTAAACATATATTTTAAATACTATCTGCTTAGTGTCTGGGCCCCTATTCTCAAGTTTCTGATAGTTTATCATGGAGATTTTTGAAACTTGTAAACTGAATATGTGGGAATAAATTAATGTTTATCTATTTATTTATTTTATTTGTAAGGAACCACGTACAGTATTAAACATAAATGTTAGTATGTTTGTAGCAATTCAAATGCATCAGGGAACTGTATCTTCTGCCAAAGGGAACTCAATGTGTATGATTGTCAAGGTCAGACATATCTGTAATAACAGCGGAACAGTCGAACATCTGTGATTAGTTC
The DNA here is from genome assembly GCF_910596095.1 of Thunnus maccoyii. NCBI lineage: Eukaryota > Metazoa > Chordata > Actinopteri > Scombriformes > Scombridae > Thunnus > Thunnus maccoyii. The sequence continues at coordinate 33,341,355 of NC_056536.1, forward strand.
ACATGCTGAGCTTCTACAGTCTTACCTAACATGAGCCAGCCTGAGGGCAGAGAGGAGAGTAGAGATATTATATTATAAAGCTGAAATGAAATTAGATCCTGCCAACAGCCTAATGCAGGGTAATTTTGTGATAGGTGTAAAGTGTAGGACTTATTGCAATTACACAATACTACTTTGATGATATATATTTGTACTTTTTTCTTTTTCAGATATACGGCTTGCTCACATGCATTTGTTTATCACTTTGTGCCTCTTTACCATCAGTTGTGGCATCAATATGCCCGAAATACTTAAAAGAAAAGTGGACATGTTGCAGGAGACAAGATCGACTTAACGAGGTGATTCTGGAACAGGAGGAAAATCTTCTGGAAGAGGCTTTGAAAAATGCAGTAAAACCGAGGTTGACTAAAGACTTCGATGGCTGCTTGGATTCAGGGCGATGGGAAAAGTGTTTTTATGTTGCTGACAATTTAATGGATGTACAGACTGGATCCAAGGACAAGGTAACTCAGAGAAACATCTCTTGGCCTCTATTTGATTTTTGATTTAGATTTTTCATCTATTAACCATTTAATTACTTTTATATTAAAAATATTAGTTAAAAATAATATATTAGGTAAAGTATATAATATGAATTTATACCTGCATTTTGTTTGAAACTACCAACTAATATTATACCTAAAGGGAACAAATGACACAAACAGCACCATATTTTGCATCTACCTGTGTAATGTGGTAGAATTTTGTATGTTCTTTATGTCTCTGTGTGTTTTTTACTGTGTTATCTCTTTCTTCGCCTTTTTCTTCTTCTCTGTCACTCACCCACATGTGTGCTTTGTTTTCTCTGTCTGTCTCTTCCCTCCTGTTGCTGTTTGTGGCTCTGACACATTCTTCACTTCATAATGTGAGCTGAACAAATGATCAGTTTAAAAATTTATATTTTGTTTATTTATTCATTTTTATTTATTTTATATTTACATTGTTTAACATCTTGACATATTTTCCCTGATTGAATGCTCTTGTTTGTGTAACATTTTGAAAATGTAATTTTCAATCTTTCAATTTAAACATTTTTCAATACATATTCTGTCAATATTCTTCCCCATATTGACATTAGTACACACACTGGAATGCTGGTAAAACTTCACGCAAGCAGTATTTCTTTGTAAACCAACAAATCATCTTTGTTTAATTTTGTTATAACCATGAAAGGTTTAAGTTCTAACATCAAGGCCTTCAGTAGATACTAATTTTTAGTTTAAATATTCCTCCAGGAACACTTTTTCAGAAAACATATTAACCATCCTATTGGCAAATATTCAATTGTAATGTGAATGTGGAAAGAACAAACAAATAAATGAACAGGCAGGGATTCAAAACTATCATGCAAAATTAATTATCAGTTAGAGGAGTAATACACACAGTATAATACTGTATACAGTATTCTTCCACAACAACCTAAACACTTCCTGTATTATTAATGTAATTCAGCCAGCTGTTGGGGGCCATGACGTGCAAAACACAACAACAAAACAACAAAACATCACAACAAAAGGAAAACACAACATTTCATGAAACACAAAATGTAGGAAGAACAACTGTGATTGGACAGAACGAAGTCACAACCCAATAGACTGTGAGGCTGACTGACATATGATCAGTACAGAGGTCACTAGAGGTCGCTGTTCCGTCACTTTACACTCTGACATGCAAACAGTAGAGTTTAATCAGGAGGTTCTGACTTTGACTGTAGCTGCTCTATCAGCCCCGACTGAAAGTGAGGTTTACGTACTACATATCAACATATCAATTGTTTGATCTTGCTGTCAATCAAGGCCATTGGTCATGATGCTGTTGTGAGTCCATAGTTGATGTCATTTTCACCAAAGAAGTTGTGAAGTATGTGTGGAGCGATGATGAGGAGACTGTAACCTTCCTCACATCAATACATGAAACTGACAGAAATGTCATATTTCCATCAGGTTTCCATCGCTTAAGCTTTGACTGCCGCTCTTTTAATGACGTCATCCCACTGTTTCCTCTTCTTCTGCAACGGTTTAATAGCACCAACTGGAGAATTAGTGCCACCTGCTGTTTATCTGCTAATATTCACACAATGGGAGTGGATGTAAAAGGGAATTAATTCAATCTTTCTATTGCTGATATTCTGGAAATTTGCACTAAATTGGATGGAAACCTATACAGTCTCACCAAAAAAGTTTGTTTTTGCTCTGAATGAGGAAGCAAGTCAAAAGAAACATTAAAAAATAATGCTGCTAGATGTTATGGATACTACAAGACCTTGTTAGTTTCTTAATATCGGAAAAATTAAAAAACATTTAAGGATTATTAGAACAATTTCATGTGTTCTCACTAAATGTGATCTGTAACATACTCACAGTTTGAAATGCTTTGCAGAATGAAGAAATTGAGCTGAAGGATGTACAGGTAAATCAATCTATCAGTCTATCAATCTTCCTACCTACCTACCTATATTCCAGTTCCTCATGAGCAAGATGTTTTATTTCATTTGAGTGAACCTGTAACCATTTGACTATCACCCTCAGTTCAGGAGCATTTCACACACGCACCCACATATGCAAGCGATAATGTTAATGTAACAACAGGATTAAGGTTAGGAATTTAAAAGTAGAGATCATGTAACAGAGAACAGAGTTGGGGTAACTACTTATCAAAGAGGAAAGCAGTGATTTGATTTTGAAGCTGGTGACATAAGAGAGGCCATGGTATACAGAGAAAAGATCTGTTTTCAGCCTTTCTCCCAAATGTTTAGTGGTATTTTATTCCAAAGGAGAGGAGCTTAGTGGGCAAAGGCTCAACCAACAAAAGATTTTTTAAATCAAGGAACAGTGAAGTAACCAGCACCAAGAGAACATAAAGGATGTGACGGAGTAATAAGGCTGGAAATAAACAAAGGAGCAAGGAGCTAGGCCTTTGTCTTCATTGAAAAAGATATCAAAAGAGCCGGGCTGCATAAAAGATGATGTAAACTGGGGGTTCCCAGACCCCGGTCCTCAGACCAGAACAGTTATTTGGAAAAAAGCTGAATAATGATAATATAACTTTGTAGTTATATTATGGCTTTGTTGGCTTCCCAGTTCTGCACCAGCGCCTCATGAAAGCAAAGCACTATTACTACTACTACTACTACTAATACTACTACTACAGCTAGTACTATTACTACTACTGTTACATTTTAACTACTACTGTAAAACAACTGACATTTTATTCTTATTTGGCACTAGACTTTCCTCTTGAACTGTTAATCTCATCCACGGATGTATGTAATGTTTCATGGGATGGAGGTTATGTGTTTTGTTTTTTCTTGTGTATCTTGACTGTTATGCTGTGATTGTTTGTTGTTCTGTCATGAACACATGCAGTTAAATTTATAATAGCTAAGTCGTTTGGCGATAAAGTATTGAATCTAGGGCTATTATAGGCTATTTTAGGGTTAAATACCTTGAACTTGGCTTCATCTGTGCTGCGTTTTAGTCCTCACTCACTGTAATGCAAACCTCTCTCTCTCTCTCTCTCTCTCAAGGCAGGAACATCAAGGCAGCAGGTGGGTGCTTTATTTGAGGAGGGGCTTTATATTTATTTATTTCTTATTTATTTACAGCTATGGTTATTATTATGATATTGGTAACATCATTTTATAAAACATACAATTATACTATTAATATTATATTATTGAAACTCACAGATACTCACTTAATAACCATGTGGTGTGATCATGGTTATAAAAAACAGTCTTGACTAACAGTTGGAAACAGGAAGTAAACAGTAATCTCTCGTGTTAAAGTCTGATGTTTTGTTGATCCTTCCATCCATCCGTCCATCCTGACCTCCTCCATACATGGACTTTGTTGTTCTATAATAATAACACCTGACTTCCTCCTTTGCTCATAATTACTACAGATACTAGAGGGCAATGTTGTTTGTATGTGGATATGTCGTTTTTGGGTGCTTGTATAAAATGGCTGATTTAGACGTTTTTCTTTGGAGGACTGTCTCTAACCCTAACACTCTTCTTGGCTGGACTGCAACAGCAGAGCCACCCCTACAACTGGGGTTGTCTGTGACTGACTGACTGACTGACTGAGTAGCTGAGTAGCTAAGTGATGAAATTACACCATTGGTTGGCAGAAGGCAGCCAAAACTGGCCAAAGGCCGCCGAAGCTAAGTATCCCAGAATGCATTTTGCACCATCAGGCAGCAATGGCAGAGATTAAATTAAAGATTTAATATTTTTTTATAATGTCACGATTACCTACCGAAGGAGACTGTCATTAGACATTTACGTGAGAAGAGAGGATTTGTGTGCCATCGTCAGTGTAACTTATTGTCTACGTACGCACGTTACATAAATAAAATAAAATCAATATAATAAATACATTAATGAATGCAAACTTTACACACATGAAACACACTGTACTGGGGTCATTTACACTTAGCGTTAATGATTAACTTGATAGTTACTGCATTAAAATTATTTTTCGGGTTGTGGGTAAGTGAAATAATATATATAGCATATGAAAACCCTAAATCTTAACTCCACCTGTTTATGTTTATCTTAAAAATGCTGGTGTTGTCCATGTCTGATGGTAACCAGGCAACGTACAAATTAAAAGCGTTTCATACACAGTCCAGCAATATACAAGGTTTTGACCTTGTTGTTTTTAGTTATCTAGGAACTTTTTTAACTTGTGTGTAAATCATCTTTGAGTGTCTTGAGTATCTTTCTACAAATATAACAAATCATGCAATGTATTATTATTATTACAGCTAACAAGTTAATTAGCTATCTAATCAGCAAATTGTCACTGAACGACTGGAGCTCATTTAATAAGTGAAGGAGCAACAGCACAAATGTTTTTGTTGGTATATAACAAAGAAACATCAGCAGGAAATATAACATATAAAGATTTCTCAGTTTCAAAAATAAGGCCTTCACTGAAGTTCCCATAAAAAGAAACACTGATGACTACTTTACTTTCGATTGTATTCTATATAGATCCTACGTAATTATTTTACACCAATACAGTTAACCTTTTTTTATATCATGTTTAAGACATATTAGTTTTTCACAGAGCTGTAACAGACCACACATGGTACAAATGACAGTGAGCAGAAAAATAAAAAAACAAGGATCATGTGACACCAATCTCATGTGTTCTCACTAAATGTGTTTTCTATCATCACTCACTGTGTGAAATGCTTTGCAGGAGGAAAGACGTCCACCTCCATCACCACCAGAGGTAAAAAAAAAAAAAAATATATATATATATATATATATATATTTTTTTTTTCTTTATTATATATTATTAAGTCTGGATTTATTCTGTAATGTATTCTGTGATGTGTTCCATGTGAGAACTGATTGACTGAAGTTGTGTTTTTCTAACAGAGGAAGCCCTTTATGCCGGGTTCATCAAACAGACAGTGAAAATTACTTCATCAATTTCTGGGAGAACTTTTGTCCATCTGAGATTGTTTTTAACTTTCTTTTGCTTGACTCACAATCTGTTATTTACTCACATTTTCTGACTTAGACAGATTATCCTTTATGTTTGATAAATGCTGTTTGTTATTGATCAATTTCATTTACTCATATGTCAGATGTTCTAGTCTTGATTTAGTTGCTTTATCAATAATTTCTTTCGAATGATTTGATCAGTGATGTAATAACTGTACTCGATAGATATATATTGATGATTGCATTTTATTGACTGCTTTACACTTGTTAAAAACATTCAGATCATTTTAAGTTAAACGTAGCTGTTTTGATTTTCATTTAAGCATTACCTTTTGTGACAAAATGGGTGAGAATACACCATTTGTCCCTACTTTCACCATCAATGCCACATAGCTCACAAATTTAACCACGCATGTTAATTGTTTGTTTAGCCATATGTTCATGATCAATCTGTGACTTGCAGACACATACACATACCGTTTGTGGTTTGCATTATGTTTGGTTACAGTTCACATACCAGAAACATTTTTAGTTAAAGTAAAACACCGACAAGTATTGTTAAGTTTAGTGATTGTTTATTGGGTTAGTTCAGCATTTCATAATTCAATCCTATTCTTTCTGTGCTACTTACCATACCCACCATGTGCTCCACAGACAAAAGGAGGAGGCACCCAACAATGGCCTTTACACTGGGTGACATCATTGGTGATGTCACTGGGTTGGATAATGTGAGGGGTGGTAGTAAATTATGTTAAGTAAGTTATTTACTGTGACTGTGATCTGTTTATGTATGGTTGCAAGTTTGTTATATGGTAAGCTATGGAAAAGTGTTTCGCCTTTGGGGTTGGTAAGATTGAATAACTTTATCTCTTACCTGTTTTTAGGAGAGACATGGGATGTACCTGCAGCAATGGTACAGCCCAGATTGACTCTGATGGACTGCTGATGGAAGGGTCTATTTAAGCAGTTGCTTTTTGGCTGTCGGGGGGTTAGTACATCAGTGTGTAGCTGTGTGCACATGATGATAGGTTAATATAAGTTCAATTGTTATGAGTTGAGTTTTGATCAGTTAGGCCAAGTTAACAATTTAGTTGTTTTTTTTGTTTTTGTACATCTTTTTTTTTGTTTTTGTTACATATGTAGCATGGTGCCACTTTTTCTTGTAAATAAACCACCTTGTGATACCTGGACAAGGTTTCCTGTGTCTGCCTCCTATCAAGTGACCAGCCACTCCCGACAGGCTACATCACACCTTTGACTGCATTTTATTTATTCAGTTTATATTTCATGCCATACCAATCATTTTTAGTTGATTTAAGAACATATTTACATCTTGATTTAAACCTTTAAGTTTTCCATCATTTGCATCTTTAATAACTGATTGGTTCAACTTTGATTGAGTCAAATTCTATAGATTTTTATGCCATTGATTAAGATCTGTATCATATTATGGATAATGGGACCAATATATGGTTTAAAAATAAAATACTGTAATGCTACTAAGTCAGTGGTATTTCATCATAAAGAATTCGGTAGGTAGATTCAGTCTCAAGGTTGAACTAAATCTTTATTTTACTCTTTATTGTCAAAATTGTGATAAATTGTGAGAATTACACGTGTAGATTTGGATAATTGCTGGTGCCCAAAATACAAAGCTGTCATCTGTATCTGAAAACAAGTCTTGATGAGTTAATGATGTCAACATTTGCAGACTCATAGGTTGAGGCCTTGTTGCTCTGACAGTAGAAGATGAATTGAAGAATGAAGAAACAGCTTTGAAGAAAAAAAACAGGCTTCTGTCAAAAAACAACAACAATCAAATTAAATACTAACTCAGTTATCTGTGTATGAAGAACAGGGCCCAGGTCCTGTATGCAGAAACATTGCAGTGTTTCTGGATGCTTGTTATTTATTGTAAGCAGATTACAACAGCAGAGAAACATGGTAGATAAGTACTATTTTAACTCTGAACAAGCTGTCAAAATATACAATAAAGAGAGCAACATGGTTATTGTGTTTTTCCTTCTTCCTCTTCTTCCTACTCTGCGTTATTGTGGACAGAGCGGAGGGTCACAACAGAGAGAAGAAGATGCTCACACGCTGCTCAGTGTGGACATGGTCCACCTTAAGCATAGCAGCATGGGAAGCATGTTATCATGTCTATGTTAGCATTTAGCCCAAAGTGCTGCTAAACAGCAATAATAATGATACATTTTATTTATACAGCACTTTCAAAGACGCTCAGAGACTCTTTACATAGATAAATGAATTCTCAAAAAGAAGCTAGACACAACAACAGAGCAGGAGGAAAGATATAGTGTTAAAGCACTTGGTGAAAAGTCAGAGGATCACCAATGTCATGAGGATTCACCATAAATTTTAATGGCAACATATCCAATTGTTGTTGAGATATTTCAGTCTGCAGTGAAGACATCTCTATGTCCATGCCGCTTGCCTGGCTAAAAACAAATAAAAGAACCTCTAAGTATCCAGAATAACTCTCAAAGTTCATGAAACTTGCATGAAGCAGCTCCTCAGAGAACCATCCTGGATCCTCCAGAGATTCACAGAACATGAAGTAAATACCAGGTTCAATCAAACTTTTTAACATGTTGTCACTTAAAATGAACTAATACACACATTCATACATTAGCAATAAAGACAAAATTTGAATTAGACTGACAAATCCTGCTGCATTTTGTTGGAAATTGGGTCTTAGATGTTCTGAGAACAGACCTCAGATGGCAGATGCACAGTAATAATGTCAGAATACTTAAAAAGTAAAAAAAAAAAAAAAAAAAAAAAAAAAATCAGATTAAACACTGGCCAACAAGTAGATCAATTAAAATCTGCAGCAAATGTTGACCATTAATGTGATTAATGCAAGGATGTCTCAAAATCAGTTTGTATTTATCTTGGGCAATTTGGGCAATCTTACAGTATCTGTTGTCCACAGCTGATTTATTCTGTATGACAAACTTCTCTTTCAGTTCATTAAGTTCATTTCTCTGATGGAAATGGAGGACAGTGCGATGAAGAGCAACACCCAACTCATTTCTGTTGGCTGCTCTGAGGCTCTCTGCCCCAGTGCTGAATATTAGCTAAGTTGGATAAACTCCTTTTGATTTGGTAGGTCATCAACGGCACTATTCACACTTCCCTCTCTACTGTCTGGTGTGTTTGACTTGTCAAGTATTTAACTGAGTTTTTATAACCGAACCATATAACCGGGACTCACACTTTTTATTTCTTTCCAGTTGTGTGGAAAAGTGATGTTTTCATATCACAGATGATGAACAAAGGCATTAAAATGTGTCTTATAGTTAAAACATGAGACTCAGTTGCTATTATAAAACATAAGTAGTGCTGAGTATTTATAAAAACAAAAAATATCCAGACATAAAGCATGAACCACAGGCACATAATCTTTATAAAGCATATATCCTGATTTGGGTGCAGCCCTGAAGCTTCTGTTGGTATGTTTTTCTTCCTCTTTTGTTGGTTTTCTGGGCGTTTTCCAATGAAAAAACATGCATGCTCTGGAATAAATGTGGTCTTACATAAGAGGATGTGAACATTCCCCCGTTTCAGTTATACTTCCTCAAACATCAGTGCCCACCTACTTTAGGAAATTACTGGGCCTTTACAAAAAATTAACTATATACTTTTAGCACAGACACGGTTTGGGGAAATTAGGAATCTTTGACAAACAGACACATAGTTGGTTTTGGTCAATTTTACATATTCTACATAGTTTATTGTACAAAAACGAAACTTTAAGCCTGCACTGTATTCAGGATGGGTTCAATCACACTAAACCAAGAACAGAATTGTATTTTCATGTTTGCAGGGTTACTCAGAAGGTTCCCTTCCAGATTTTATAAGACTTTCATGACACTTTCATACATAACATTTGAACATGGCAGAGATCAGGACGAGGTTTAAGTTCTACTGGGCATCCCATCCCATTGCTAATCGCTATGGCAAACATACTTTCAGCTCTCTCATCAACTCCCTTGCTGCCTCTAGTTGTATTTGGCAGATCCCTCTGTATTGTCTTCAATTTTCTGTCTCTTCTTGGCATTCTGTAAGCATAGGGCTGTAAAAGGGTTGTAAAAGCATTTGTTTTCAGTTATTGCTACTTGAAATGTTGCTGTTAAGCTAGAGCATTGTTATCTTGTCCAAACTATGTAACTGAACATAGTTTTTTAGCACATTAAAACACCTGTTGCTTTATTTGTAGACCAACACAATAACAATGTGTAGCCATCATGGGTTGACGATGCATTAGGATTCGTCACATGCAACAGTCAATATTAAAGGAAAATAGCAATTTTATAACATTCCCTGATCTGCATGTGTACTACTGTATGTACTATAGCTTGACTACTTCTTTATATCAGACTCATAAGTGACTGCAAATGATGACTCTTTAGTGGATCATATAAAACCTGATGGTATGACACAGCTGATATGATGGCTGCATCCATTTTGGACTCTCTGGCTCTCTGTCTGCTTACAAGTCAGTCCTGTCAAGATGGTTTACAACTGGCAATGTGTAAACAACAAGTTTACACATCAAACTCAATGGATAAAATGTGTACATAAAACCTCACACATTTCATTTTATAGCCTCCAGAGATTCACAGAACATGAAGTAAATACCAGGCTCAATCAAACTCTTTAACATGTTGTCACTTAAAATGAACTAATACACACATTCACACATTAGGAATAAAGACAAAATTTGAATTAGACTGACAAATCCTGCTGCATTTTGTTGGAAATTGGGTCTTAGATGTTCTGAGAACAGACCTCAGATGGCAGATGCACAGTAATAATGTCAGAATACTTAAAAAGTAATAAAAAAAAATAAAAAAAATTCAGATTAAACACTGGCCAACAAGTAGATCAATTAAAATCTGCAGCAAATGTTGACATTTAATGTGATTAATGCAAGGACGTCTCAAAATCAGTCTGTATTAATCTTGTGCAATTTGGGCAATCTTACAGTATCTGTTGTCCACAGCTGATTTATTTTGTATGACAAACTTGTCATAAAGAAAAAAACTTCTTGAGAACTCTTGATTCATTTGTTTAGAATATGTTTCTCCGACCAAAACACAAAACACAATAATTAAAATGTTGGCAGTTTCAAATGTGCATGTGCGGTCAAAAATCAGAAATATGTGGTTTCCTGTTGGTATATGTTAGGAGGGTATAAGCTGCAGCTCTCAGCAGATGCCAACTGTCCACCAAAGATGGACATATTGACAAATTTGGCTCCTAGAAAACTCCACAGCTACATTGCAATCATTGTGATTTTTACCTACAGTGTTTTGCTTAGCAGGGATTTTCAGTGCACTTGTAAGAAGAATTTGACTGCTGTTTATACATGGTTCTTCCATTTTTGGCTATACTTGTCTTGATACTCTGGACAAACAGCTCATTTCAACAAGCCTGCAGATACACATGTAGGCCTAACTCTTACAAAAAGCCTCATTGCTGCATGTTTCTTTGTTATCTTCTCCGTCACATTTTCAAGGCAGCTTTGGTTGCTCTGCTGTGGATTGCATTTCTCTATCTCAATGGAGACTGGTATGTTTGCTGTTGGAACAATGATTCAGAACAACAGGCACAGTTAGCCTGCAAAGAGAGGGGGAAGATCACACAAGAAGATCGAGTAATCATCGCTGAACTGAAGAACAGGTCCAGGGTGAGTGTTTTCCCTGCTTTATACACATTACGGGGGATATTTATTGAGGATTTGTGGCCCCTTTTTAGCGCTAAAGAGTTGAAATGCATATCTCCTTATTTACTAAAGGGTTCCTTTGAGGTTTTGCACCAGTTAAATAGGAGAAAAGCAGCACAGCTGGAAATTGCGTGTTAAGACGTTCCTGTTAAGAGGCGCAACATGAGAGTGTGGTGGAAGTTGACCGAATAAGGGAGACCAACAAAGAGAAGTTTGTCTTTGTAGATTTATTTAGCTTTAGCGCAAAAGGATCAAAACCAACAAAGTGACAGTCAGCGACTGCCGAGGAATCAATCCTGAGTGCATCGTCATCAGGGTTTTATATGCACAAGAACAAAGAGTCAATAGTTACATTTAATGAAGGGATAAACATCAATGATTAATTAAGGCATTTTCCAAATGAAGGCACACTCGTCTCAGACCAGAAGAAAAAAAAGGTTAATGTGCAAGCTAGACTATATTTCAACCTTACATCATTCAGCACGTAAATGTGGTATACAGATCAGGCATTGTATTAAGACAGTCAGTTCAGTTATAGTATTAGGGGTTTGAGTAAAGAAATGGAGCCAGTCATGCTTTCTACAAAACAGTATAACACAGAGAGTCACACGTAATACAAAGGTTATACACTAAATGATCATTTTTATTTTTTCCTCTACAGAGAGGAGGGAAGGGAAGTTCATACAAATATCAGTTGAAGCTGATTTATCACTACTGTATACTGACCACTGCAGCAGAGGCATTGCGTCTGAAATTTAACATCTGAGAAAAGTAGGTTTAAAATCTGCAGCTCTGTTTAAAAGACATATTACAAAGTGAATAGCAGAGAGCTCTGTTTAGCAACACGAGTCAAGAAAGCAGGAATGCAACAGTTTGTTAATTTCCCACACGATGTTACCTTTCTGTTTCTCTCTGGTCCCTCCTGCATTTTTTCTAGCTTTTAATGTCTCATCAGCTCCAGTCCAGTGTGATATGATTGAGACAGCCAGTTATTATTACAGTTATTATTAACCGTGGTATTATCTATCTTGTAAAAAAAGACGCAAAAAAGAAAAGTTTTAACATTTTTCTAAAAAATCTCCCTCTGGTTTTTCATACCTCATTCATTCACTGATCTAGTTGAGGTGACAACATCATGATATGTAACTCCACATATACGTGTGCCTGCAGATCCAAAAGTGTCTCTCTTCAACCAGGATTCAAAGTTCAACAGCAGAAAACACTTGTGTTTGTGCTCTAGTCCTTTACTACACGACATGCGTAACACCAACATCAAAACAGGCAACATCAGCTCTTACTTAGCAGCACTCTGTAAATCAGATGATGCAGATCATATTGAATCTTAGTAAATACCTCGCAAAATTGATGGTAACTTATAAATACCCTCCCTGTGTTTTAACCTGTAGAAATGACTGTAAGAACACAATAATCTTTATTGTTTCTTTTTCAGGTCATTGGCAGTTTTTTGCTCATCGGTATTATTTTTTTGGCAGCCATACTGTCATTATTTCCATGGAGGAAATGCTGTAGATGGAGGGGATGCAGTGAAAAAGTGGACACTTGCTGTGACAGGAAATTTATATATTACAAACTGATTTTGGAAGAGGAGAAAAACGTACTGAAAGAGAGTTTTAGGAGACAAATTAGAGACGACTTGACTGAACAAGTCACAGGTTATTTGAATCAGAAAAATATTAACGAGTGTTTTAATGTTGCTGAGAAGCTGATGGAGCTTGAAACTCCTCAACAAGCAGCAGGAGCAGCAGGAGCAGCAGGAGCAGCAGGAGCAGCAGGAGCAGCAGGAGCAGCAGGAGCCCAGGTAAATCATCAACACCTGTCTGCTTCATCTTGAGTCATTCTCATCTGTATTTTTTAAGATTCTCTGAGTGTTAGTGTCTCACCAGCAGAGGCTGTTTTACTTAAATCACATGCAGCCTTGAAATTTTCGTGTTTTTTAAATTTATAAAAGACAAATAAAAGATAAATAAAAGACTGGCAAGGTGGCAAGACTCCTTATCTCTTCAAGATGTGATGAATTTTTTGTCTGTTTCTGATTCTTTCACCATGTTGTCAGTGTTGAACCTGACTGATTAGATAGTCAGCTGGTTAGTTAGCTCACCTTATTACCAATATCTTTATCAACACAGCTTCCTAATATTGCAGAAGAAGAGCCCTATTTCAAAAATATAGATGATATTTTGTGAAGTTACACCAAAGTCAAATCAAGTCAACTTTATTTATTGATCATTTTTTATTAGAAATTCAAACACAGGACCAGATGAAAAACAGGAAAAGGATTTAATTGAAGCACATCACTTTCATGTGTTCATTTTTGTTTTAAATGAATCTGTCATTAACTGTATATGATTCTTAGCAGGGAGCAGGAACACCAGGTGGACAACCAGGGTCGGAGGTAAATAACACCCACATGTATCTATTTATATGTTTGTCTGACTGTGTGACTCCAGTTTCAGACCAACCTGAAGCTCAACCCAGAAGCTATATACCAAATATAAGCTCCATGCATATTCTGTCCTCAGATTAAAAAATCATGTTACACTTGAAATTGTGACTTCTCTAAACAGGGAGCTTAAAGCTATCTGTGACATCATCTACAAATCCAGTTTCAGACCAATAATAATGATACAAATCTTGTAAATCACTTGTGGATAATCCTCTTTTTACCACTGTGAGGCTGACTGACATGTGATCAGTACAGAGGTCACTAGAGGTCGCTGCTCCGTCACTTTTCACTTCAGGTTCTGACTTTGACTGTAGCTGCTCTATCAGCCCCGACTGTCAGTGAGGTTTACATACTAATCAATTGTTTGATCTGACTATCAATCAAGACCATTGGTCATGATGTTGTGAGTCCATAGCTGATGTCATTTTCACCAAAGAAATTTCATATATATAAATGCTATTGACTTTGGACTTGTTCTGTTTTCTGTGAGATACATCCATCCATCGACTTGTTCTGTAATGTGTTCCATGTGAGATGACTGACTGAAATTGTGTTTTTCTAACAGAATCAGCCGCTTTTGCAGCAGGAACCGGGTCCATCAAGTAGACAGTAAAAATGGCTTCTTCATCAATTTCTGAGAAAACTTCTGTCTGTCTGAGATTAGTTTGAACTTTCCTCTTGCTTGACTCACAATCTGTTATTTACTCACCTTTTCCTACTTAGACAGATTATCCCTTATGTTTAATAAATACTGATGATTGCTGTTGATCTATTTCATTTACTGATGTTCTAGTCTTGATTTAGTTGTTTTTGTTGATAATTTCCTTCAAATGATGACTGCTTTGATCAGTGATATAATTACTCTAGATAGATGTATATTGATGATTGCATTTTATTGACTGCTTTTCACTTGTTGCAATACTAAAGAATAATTTAGGTTCAGATCATTTTCAGTTAAACTTTGATGCTGTTTTGATTTTCATTTAAACATTAAGTTTGATTGTATTTTATTACTCAGTTTATATTTTTTAAGCTACATGTTGACCCTTTCATTTGAAGAATGTATTCATATCTTGATTTTAACCTTTTTGCATCTTTAACAATTTATTGATTCAACTTTGATTGAGTCAAATTCTATAGATTTTTATGCCATTGTTTAAGATCTGTATCATATTATGGATAATGGGACCAATATGTGGTTTAAAAATAAAATATTTTAATGCTATTAAGTCAGTGGTATTTTAATTTCATCATAAAGCATTCAGCAGTGATTACATTTTAGAGTTAGGTATTAAGTTGCCCATGAAATTTAAATAATTGCACCTTTTCTTTGCTTCCATACAGTGTCAGTGTGATTTTGATTCAGGTATAGTTTGATTTATAGTGTCCACAGTGTTTTTTTTTGTTTTGTTTTTTTTTAACTTACAGTCAGTCAAAAACAATTCGAGACCACTGATGAGGACAAAGAACAGGAACACATTAACATACAACATGACTTTAAAACATACTGTAAAAAAAATAAATAAGGGAGAAGAGCTGGGTGTTTATGAAATCATAAGGATGTTTAGCATTTGGCAAGAAAGACCAGCTGTGATGGCTCGAGAGCGCCTTCCTGAGGGTAAAAGCATTAAGTGCAGATGCAGATGGTGGGACGAAGAACTCCACCACTGCACTGGCTCATCATTACTACAGCCGCTATATGTCATCTGTCACTCAAATGTAAACTATTTGTCATTTTTGGACAACTGACATTACAAACTGTTGTGTCATTTTTCTTGGGAGAACAGTCTCCAAAAATCATATAAATATCCAATTTATATCATTACCCACACCAGACTATTACACACAGAGATATTAATGTGTTAACGGTGTAAACGGCTGACATATTTATATACATAAGCTCACAGTATGTATGGTCATATGGCCCAACCCCTGTAGTACAGATCAGTACCAGCCTAATTCAATCACTTCACATCAATGATGGAAAAAAAAACCTTGTTAATATTGTGATAATGATTTCAACCATATTACACATTACTAAAGTTATTATTGGCTTAATTGTTCAACAATCCATTCATAAGTCAATAACTTTCTTGATTGTACACAAAAATGTTTTAATCACATTTTAATTTGTATTTCATTGGATGTATTTTTTTCTATATATATGATAATAAATGGTGTGAAGTCATCACTGCACTTCTCTTTTTTCACAGATGTTAAGTGTGAAATATAAACAAATTATAACACTTAAAGGCCCAGTACCTCTAAATTGTACTGAATACATTATGGTGAGTTATTTACCACCACTGCAGCTGAGAGTCAGACACAGAATGAGACAGTTTTTCGTTAAGCTTAATGGAGGTTTTGTTTGTTTTATATAATGATAAGAGTGGGATTAAAAAGACAGGAAGAAATATACATTTACAAACAAATTAATAATTATGTTTTGATTCATTAAAGCTACAGGAAACTAAAAATCATGAATTTGTTACTGTATCAGTTTTACATTCTGTTTCCTAGCAACCTACCTGTGGTAGGCTTATCTCGGACATTCAGCAACTTAAAAATAAAAATGTCCTGACAGCTCTGATGGAGCTCAGGATTCATCCATTAGGGCTGCTTTATTACAGCAATCCCACCGGATAAACCTGGAATCTGTGTGTAGCAGCTGATTTGTGTAAAGATGTAGCAGAACGCAGAATATTTCTTACCGTCAGATCCTAATCAGTCTGGTGTTAATGAAGTTAACACAGCCTCTCTCTCAGTTTGGAGATGCACTTATCGTTTCAGCTGCTATGTTTCTTTTCACAATAAGAACATTTATCCCAGGTCATTTTTATTTTATCCCTGCATTTTTTATTTCACACCATTTTTTGTGTAGGGCAGAACCAGTTGTGATTGACTGTTTGCTCTTTCAGTCCAAAGCAACAGCCAATCACAGAATGGGCTCTGTCCTGTTTGTTGGTTGATAGAAAAGGCTTTGTGATAGAAATGGCTGAAAAAAGATAAAACAGTCAATGGAAACAAAGCTGTTGCTGCACTTGTTAAAGCAGGAAAATGGAAGCGTGAGACACATAATCAAATGGAAAAATAAAAAGTGTAAAAATATAAAACATTTAAAAACCCTTTGAAACCACCAGCTTAATTTGAAAACAAAACTATTAAACCACAATTTACAGACAGAGGAAAGAAAGATAAGAATAGAGCTGACATTCTGTTTATTTTTTATTTTTTTAAGCAGTATATAAAGTAGTATGATCTTTTTATTATTTATTATATTTTAAATGCTTGATTTTCTTATTGCAGTTATAATTTCATTAAAATAAATTATAACTGCAAAAAGAAAATCAACTGACTATGATTGAAAATGTAAATGTCTCTACACCCCATACAGGTCAGCACAAACATGGTCAGGAGCAATACTGATTGGAAACATTAAGAAGGATTAAGACACAGACAGATTGTTAGATGAAAGAGACTGATTAATTGATAGATACATTGATTTTGTGGTGGAGGCTGCCTTCCCATGATCAAACGGATGTGCCAGTGAATGTGCAAAGTTAAAGATAACATTTATGTCAATAAGAAACAGTTCCCAGGGAAGTTAGAAAGAAGGCTAATCAGTAATGTAACATTTTGGTTCTCTGTGTAAGATGATTGAAGGCCACTAGACCCGTTTTATTTTGAGAAATGTGGAAGATGCTGGGACTGTATTATTTCTAAGCTAGATGCAACTGATATGTTTTAGAGAAGTCTGAGACACCATTGTTCCTAAGATGAATCATACTTGGATTATCACCTACGCGTCAAGGTCACTAATGAACTCGGCAATAATGGAAGAATAGTTTTGAATATGGTAAAAAACGAGGTGGAGTCTAGAAAATAAGCTCCACAATAGGAGGGGTTATGAAGGGTATGTAATACGATGTTTTATGATTTTGCAGTAGGTACTTTATCCTGGGATAAAGGCCTCAGTTTGCTTTGTATTGCTCTTTATGCACAGTAAACCTATTCACGTTGAGCTCTATCAGTTTCAAGCGTATTTTTGAGTCTTTCTCTTATAAGTCCTGAGTTTAATGCTAAGTTGTGGGTGACCTGAAGATTTATTGGCCCATTTGAGATTTCCCATGACAATTTCCCAAACAGATTAGTGAAACAAAAAAGTTTTTAGCAAAAAACCTTGTTTAGCTTGAACCCGTGGGTTAAGTGTATTCATTTACCTCTGTTTCATTTGAAAAGCTGCATGCTCCCTGCAAGGTAATTTTAAACTGTGAGCAATAATTTTCGAAACCACATAATGGCCAGTGTTGCCAATGTACTTATGATATACTACTCATTGTACCTGGGTGAATACTCTTTTCTGATTTTACCGCACACCTGCTGACCAAACATTTAGTTCTGCTCAAGTTTAGTTCTGAAGTTCTAAATTCATCCGCTACCCGATGGTAGCAGGTATGAAGAGCTGGACAGCACCGGGCCTGGACATGATCCACACCTACTGGCTAAAGAAACTAACTGCACTCCATGAACACCTGGCAGCACAAATGAACCAACTGCTGATGGATGAGACCCACCCAGAGTGGTTAACCCAAGGACGTGAGTAGGACCCAGAAAGGAATTGGTAGTAATACTAGGGGAGCCAAGCACCAGCTACTGGTTGATAAAGCAGTCACCCAAGACTGCAAGACCAGCCAATATGTTGTTTTCTCTAAACAGGGGGTGTCTCTTTTGGCTGGGCGTCCAGGTTTATCAGACATATCCATTGGATACAGACTGGGAGTTTTTTTTGTTTTTTATTGCTATGGTTTTTGTAATACAGTGTAAACCCCTTATAGTGATCACGGTTACAGTGATCAGCTGCTTATATGGATCAAAAAGCTCAGAATCATTACTATACAAATGCTGTTTAAATAACCTCCCTTATAGTAATCAAGTAGTCCGCTTACAATGTTCATTTTGGTTCATTACATACATGAAAACATATGTAAAAAAAAAAAAATTAAACTACGGTACTTCTATTTTCTTTTTACCTTACTCCAATAATGCATGTATGATGTGTATTTAGGGGCTGTGGCACCATTATCAGGTGTTGCGGTGCACCTCTGCAGGGTTGTTTGGAGGTGCGGGGTGTGAGTGTGTTTATTCGTAAGTGCGTAAAATAATCACAAAATAATGATTTCTTCCTCTCATTCACCAGCTTTCTTGCTATCACTGCTCGCTCTCCTCATCCACTCTCTAGCTCACTCGACCATCGCTTCTGTATATTTCTCTCTCTCTCCTTTTTTTAAAATGAGTCGGGAAGCCGTCAGCAAAGCCTAACTTTACTTTTAACGTTATCAAACGAATATAGAATATAGAAATATCTTCCCCTCTTCCTAGTAATGTTTTTGTCTTCTCTCATGGCAGGGTTGTACCATAGGTTGCATTTTGACGTTCTTTGCTTATTCCAACACATAAGCAGCCATTTAACAAATACTAATTTCAGAAGAAGTTAACAATAATATAATAGTAAAATATCATCAAGCACTATTGTTAATATAATTCAGCCACTGTGGGGGTCCTGAAGTGTAAAACACAACAACAAAACACAAATGAACACATTTCATGAAACAGAAAATGTAGAAAGAAAAAATGTGATTAGATAGAACCCAAATCACAACCAGCTCACATTGCATAGATTATGAAGTAAAATGTGTACAGCATTAATGTTTTCATGAATATATTCTGATCTTGTCACTCCCCATAAGGAAACACAGAGCTCAGCACAGCTGGGAGAGGGGAGCGATGCCACTAACCCCCAACCTCAGGGAATGCTAAGCCATGAGGTGGGTGCTTTGTTTGAGAAGGAGCTTTATATTTGTTATTTATTTAATCATAGATGCATATATGATTAAAGTTAACACTTATGTGACTAGATTAAACCTTCAGAAACATATTCAAATACTAACTCAACATAACTCTTACTTCATAAGATAAAGTTAGACACTTAGGTGATTTAAAAATACAAATACATAGTTATTACCAAACATTCATCAACTCTTAACATAGGAGAATTTAACTCATGTCACTAGAGGGCAGTATTATTACATGCAGTACAAAGGTAATAAAATCCAAGCCCAATATCTCTTTAGTAGATAGTCACACAACTAGATTCTTCTTGTATTTACATGACAAATGACATGATATAACTTGCATAATGATTAGACATTTAATTTACATGACTTTCAGGTTTGGCTCAGATTTGCAGGGAGGCTTCACAAAGTCCTCAGGAATGTGGGTTTGAGTGTATGGCTTGAGTGAGATAAGAGAGTCTGTGTTCCATCCAAGGTGGGAGTTGTTTTGCTCCAGTTCAAGTGGACTTAGGGTCAGTTTATGCTTATAGTTCAGGCCATAATTCAAATTGTTGATCAGAAAAGGTTTCTTAGGAGGTCTTTCTGAGTCTGTTGAACATCACTGATCACCCCCACGTAGAGGGTTACTAAGGTCAGTTCTGCAGGCAGAGGGTCCGCTCTTACCAACTTTGGAATCTAGGCAAGTCTGTCTTTTCTTCATCTTAGGAATCAAAGATTAGTTGACACATTTAAAGAACAAGTGGTTGTCCTCCTATATCGCTCTCAGTTGGACTCCCAGCATGCACTGTTAAACTTCTGTAGATGATTCAGGATGCAGCTGCACGTCGGTGTTCCACCAACCCAAATGAGCAACCAATGAAATGGCTCCCTCCTACGCTGAGTCACTTATCAGGCCATATGCCCCCCTCCTATCTGCTCTGGTCTGCAAATGAATGATGTCTGGTAATACCATCACTGGCTGGTATGAAATCTTCTTGTTTGTGGTTCTATGATGGCATAATGAGCTCCAGCTCCACAAGGTCTGCTGACTCTCTTGGTGCATTCACCTCAACACTTGAGCCCCTTTAACCTTTTAGAACTTTGTTGATTGCTCCACTACTTTCTTGTTTATGATATATTTTTTCAGAGCAAATTCAGAAAGATGGTTTTCAAAGTCAAGTATTTCAGTGCATTAAATTCAGTGGTATTTAAATTTTTAACACTAAGTATTTAGTTGCTGATATAATTCAAATTATTGGACTGGACATCTACACAGATGTCACTAGAGGTTGCTGCTGCATCAACTTTCACTTGTGTGTGTATGTGTGGTGTATAAGTCACTTCACTATGTCTGTGGAGTATTACGAGTTCTTACTAGGCACCAAACAGGTCTCTAATCCTCTTATCCTTTAGACAGGAAGTTCATATTGCTGATTCACTCACTTGTATGTTTGTGAATTGGGCTTGCATTACAACCCAGAATTTAAGGTAATCTTAGGGGGGTGAGTGTAACAGAGTCAATTACACAGCAGTAATATGTACAAAATCTGTAAAATTTCACTTTTAGAACACTAAAGCTACAATCAAAAAAGGCAAAATTAGGAATCATGCAATTGTTAAATTGTAAATACTTTGATTAAGAGAATAACCACATTCACGAATTGTAAAAATAAATTAAAAGACCTTCACCCTTACAAAATCATAATTAAGATTAATAACAATCATAACTCTAATTGACCTCTCTTGTTTGTCTGACAAGAGTACTATTTCCTTATTATTATACCTACTCTAATATGAGATATGTTGCTGGACAAATAATTTCATGTTGGAGTTGTGCACAATAATAACTCATAATTCCCTCATAAAATCATATAGCTATTTGAGTGCACACATCCTTACAGTGGTGTCAGTTTTTTGTTTACAATAAACAGCAGGGAAAGATGGGAGAATTTAACCAGGCAAAACAAACACACAGTTATCTTGTCTGCATGCGAGTCAAAATCAAGAAAACACTTTTCATGAGAGTGAAAATCAAATTTAGCCAATCAATCAATAAATTAGTCTTAGTTTAGAAGTGAGCAATAATCAATCATTGTATCAATCTTAGCAAATTATCAGAGGTCAGAAGTCAAGCAAACTCAATGAATGAATGTCAAAAATCTAGTGATGTCAAAGGTCAAATCAACTAGTATCAAAATCTTAATCAATAGCACAAAAAATGTATAAAATTTCACTCAGTCAAAGTTGAATCAACCAATTATTAAAGTTTAAACAATGGAAAACCTAAAAGGGTAAAATCAAATGTAAATATGTTCAACTGAAAATGAATGGTCAACATGTAGCATGACAAATATAAACTGAGTAATTAAAACACAATCAAAGGTAATGTTTAAATGAAAATCAAAACAGCATCAAAGTTAATTTAAAATGATCTCCATCTGATATGCATTTATCAAATAGAGTGATTATATCACTGATCAAAACAGTCATCATTCAAAGGAAATTATCAACAAAAAACATTGATTAATAGCAATCATCAGCATTTGTCAAACATAAATGATAATCTGTCTAAATAGGTGTGTAAATAACAGATTATGAGTCAAACAAGAGGAAAGCAATCTCAGACAGACATGAGTTCTCTCAGAAACTGATGAAGAAGCCATTTTTACTGTCTGTTTGATGGACCTGCTTCCGGCCGTACAAGGGGCTGATTCTGTGAGAAAAACACAATTTCAGTCATCTCACATGGAACACATTACAGAATAAGTCCACACATAGTACACACACACACACACACACACACACACACACACACACACACACACACACACACACACACACACACACACATAGACACACACACACAGACACACACACACACACCCTCAAATGGCATGGACCCCTTCCGTTTGCAGTCAGATCAAGACTGTAAAACCCATGAAATTACAAATGTAGTTTTAGATTTTGTCTAAGGACAATTAATATTGTATGTTAGTATGTGTGTGTATATATCACAATATGTGTTGTTATGTACTTTAGTTATACTTTTATTCCACTGCCTTTAAGACAAGAAAGGTACCACTAACATAATCCCGTCATCCATGATAACACTATTATCTTTAGTGCCATTCTGCTTGTTTCACTTTCAGAACGCTAAAGATACTATCGAAATTGCAAAATTAGGTATCATGAAATTGTTAAATTGTAAATACTTTGATTATTGGAGTAACCGTATTCAGGAACTGTACCCACCTGTCTGTGGACAGGAGGGGACTGACTCTACTCCCCCAGAACTCTGCAACACCTGGGATTGGCCAAGATGCACCTTCTGGGTGGGCAGACCGAAATTTTAAAACATTGTCTTATCTGAGACTCTGCGCTGTTGTTTTTAAGTTGTTTTTAGGTTTAGGCTGCTTGATGCTGGTTGTTGGTTTTCTTGCTTTCTGCCATGCTGATGGAAAGCTTGCAGTTTGCTAGTCTGAAGATGTGAATCAGAGCAACAGGAGGTGAAACCTCAGAATGTAGAGTCATGAGTTGATACACATATATATACACACACACACACACACATCTAGTTAAAAACCATGACCACAATTGTCCCCTAATATTTATTTATTTATTTTTTGGGTGAAAATGACAGCAACTATGGACTTACAACAGCATCATGACCAGTTGAAGCTGTTGCTATCAATCATGGCTTTGATTGATAGCAAGATCAAACAATTGGTTCGTATGCAAATCTCACTTAGAGTTGGGGCTGATAGGTTAGCTACAGTTAAAGTCAGCACCTCACAGTGGTGAAAAAAGGATCCACAAGTGATGTACAAGATTTGTGTCATTATTATTGGTATAAAACTGGATTAGTAGATAGATTGATAGATTTACCTCTGGTGGTGGTGGTGGTGGACTCCCTTCCTCCTGAAAAACATTTCACACAGTGAGTGATGTTAAAAAACACATTTAGTGAGAACACATGAAATGTGTTGTCACACATCAGAGATGCTTTACACATCAAGTTAAAAACCATGACCACGATTGTCCCCTAATTTAACCACATGGTTATTATGTGAGTATCTGTGAGTTACAATAGTATAGTATTCAACAAGTCCAAACACAATATTAAGTGTAATTGTATGTGTTTTATAAAATTATGTTACTGTCATCATAATAAATCTATAGCTTTAACTAACTAACTAACTAACTAACTAAATATCAGTCTTTTCACCAAGCATGTACATATTTTAAATTCACATTATAATCTATTCCATGTGAACTGTCTACGGTCGTCCTGAGGTGCAAAACAACAAAAAAAAGGAAAAGGTAGCGACAACAATTCTTGTTTGTGATCGGACTAAACTCAAGTTAATTCAGAATCGAATCCATTGCTGAACAAGATTTGTTAATCAAGGAAGTAAACTCCCACAGATGCGCTGGCTGGCTGGCCACGGATATATATGCAATGACAGGGGCTCCGAACTCCTGGTCCGGGGACCAGTACTGGTCCTCAGAATGTTTGCTACTGGGCTGCGAGGAAACCATAAGATTCAAAAACCTATTATCAATATTCTAAGATAAATTAGTATCTTTTGATGTTAAAGTACCGCTTAAATGATGTTTCACCAGCATGCAAGTGTGTGTACTTATGTCAATATGGGCAAGAATATTGACAGAATATGTATTCAAAAATGATTGATTACATTTTCAAAATGTTACACAAACAAGTGCATTCAATCAAGAAAAATATGTCAAGATGTCGAAATGATGAAGTCACTTAAAAATGAATTTATGAAATATGAGTTAAGCTGATAACTTAATTTCAGTGTTCTTTTGAGACAATCTGTCCTGAAGAATGTGTCAGAGCCACAAACAGCCACAGGAGGGGACAGACGAATGACAGAGTGACAGAGAAGAAATACATAAAAACACACACAAACACAGAAAACATGTAAAACGCCACCCACATTAGACAGATACATAGATTGAAAATACAGTGCAGTTTGTGTCATTTGTTCCCTTTAGGCATAATATTAATTGTCATTCTCCAACAAAATTAAAAAAAAAAAAATTAAATGGTTAACAAATCAAAAATCAAATGGGGGCCAAGAGATGTTTCTTGGATTTACCCTGTTGCTTTGCCCCCTTTGTTGTCCAGAAGATGAGGATCCAGTCTGTTCATCCATTAATTCGTCAGCAATGTCAAAACATTCTTGCCATCGCCCTGAAGACAGGCGGGCTTCGAGGTCTTCAGCCAACCTGTGTTTTACTGTATTTTTCAAAGCCTTTTCCAGTAGATTTTCCTCCTGTTCCAAAATCACCTCGTTAAGTCGATCTTGTCTCCTGCAACATGTCAAGGTCTCATGTTTCAGGCTCTTTAGTGATGTCAAAAAGGCAGCCACAAAAATAACTAAAATGGCTGCAGTCAAGCCGTATATCTGGAAAAGAAAAAAAAAACTACAAATCTATAACATCAAGGTAGTACTGTGTAATTGCAAAAAGACCAACAATTTAGACCTATTACAAAAGTACCCATATAGCTGGTAGAGATGAACTCTACCAGCTTCAAGTGTATTTTTTAAGTCTCTCTTATAAGTTTTGAGTTTAATGCTAAGTTGTGGGTGACGTGAAGATTTATTGGCCCATTTGAAGATTTTTACACACAACAGTGCTATTGGGTACAGGTATACAGGTTTATGTGCAATAGATAAACATGTGGGTGTTGAGTGGGACTGATGTGATGCTGCATGTTTTATGTTTACTGCTGTCAGTTTGATTTTCTTGTTTTTTATGCTGCTGGTTTATGTTTTATCTTTGGGTTAGATATGATGTGTGCCTCTGGTTTTATATGCAATGTGTGTTCTTATTACCTTCCTCTGTGCTTTTTATTGTTAATTTATCACAGAACTGCAGTATGGAATGCAAATCAAATTTCCCAATGGGGACATATAAAATAAATCTTATCTTATCTTCCCTTTCTATCACTGCAAAAAGATGCACTCAGAGCGTCAACAATGCCAACAAGTGCGAGCTCAAAAGTAGGATTACTACTGAAAAGGAATTGCTCAACAAATGTATTTGAGAATAAAATTAAGAAGTGACCAAGCTTTTATTCTGCTGGCACCATTGCTCTGACACAAACTTCTGTTTAATCATTATTGTAGAATATTGATTTACTCTTTTTATTCTTGCGTTACTACTTGTATTGTAATTTTGCTGATATGGCTTGAGTACATGTCATATAGTAATTGTATTTATGGCATTTTATCTCTTCATGGGATTGTTGTTATGGCTCTTAATGTTATACTTTACTTTCTTTTTCTGGAGAGCATTTAAATACATTAAAATGTAGTATTACCATTATATTTATTATTATTATTATTAATATTAATAATAATAATAAAGGAAGAAAGGAAAACCTACCCTTGAATCATTTTTCAGTTGAGCGATGATTGCTTGTTCCTCAGCTGTGATGTTTGTCTTTTTGCAGGCTAACTGTGCCTGTTGCTCAGACTGATCATTCTTACTGCAAACCCACCAGTCTCCATCGATGAGCACGGAGGCAATCCACAGCAGACCAACGAAAACTGCTTTGAAAGTGTGAGAGCATAAAGCACCACAAAGACGTGTTTTGCATGATGACAAAAAATATCTCCAGTATCTCTGAAATGCCTTGTCTGTCCAGAATATTAAGAGAGTTAGGACCAAAAATGGCAGAGCCATGTATAAATCACACTGAGTTTCTTGTGGTTTGCAACTGCAGGCAAATTCCTTCTCTAAAAAAACATGATAGGCAAAAATCAAAATGATGGCGATGTAGATGTTAGCAGTTGGATAAATTCTTATACAAATCTCTTGCAGTGCAGTTTTTAAATTCTCCATCCTGCATCTACTCACACCTACAGCCTGCACTGAATAAAAGCCTTAAGCATGTGTCTTATTGTTCACGTTAGAATACTTTCATTTTCATTTTTGAAGAAAAAAAAAACTGGACAAAGGGGAGGCGCAATGCTGTATGATTATTTTGCATAATCATTTATCAGTCTGCAACACCCAAATTGTGTGTCTGAGCTGGAGAAACTTATTTGACTGGTGAGTTTCCCTCAGCTGTCTGATCAAACTGTGAATACACCATTACAGTAGTTGAATCTACTGGCGATAAACACATGGACAGGCTTTTATAAATCCTGCTGAGATATTAATCCTTTAATTCAATATATTTTTTTTAATATAATGATTTTTATTGATGAAAATACAATCAAAGCACTATTGGACAGTGCATGCATAGAAACCAAAATGCTTGTTCTGTATTTAATATTTTTCAATAATTAAAAAACAATACAAACAGCCAAATTAGAAAAGAAGGGTCAACAACAACAAACGAAAAAACAGTGAGTAATGTTCAATAAAATCATACAATGAACATTCCTTTGAAATAACAATGACGGCACAAAAAGACAAACAACCCCAAATCTCCCAAACCCCTGTATTTGGTTTGGTGGGGGTAGGGGTTTCCTTGTCTTTTTGTACTGTGATTTGGGTGATTTAGTATTTAATACATAGTACTAAACCACAAAGTCATATTATTTATATATATATATATATATATATATTTATATATATGGCTACGGGTACCGGTTCCGAAGTGGAACAACGATCAGTCACCTCCTCTACATGGATGACATCAAGCTGTATGCCAGGAATGAGCGAGACATTGACTCACTGATCCACCTCACCAGGATCTACAGCAATGACATCGGAATGTCATGCGGACTAGATAAGTGTGGTCGGATGGTATCAAAGAGAGGGAAGATGATCAGAACCGAGGGGGTTGAACTACCAGAAGGCAGCATTGCAGATGTTCAGGACAGCTACAAATACCTTGGAATCCCGCAGGCAAATGGGAATCTTGAGGAGGCTGCAAGGAAGTCGGCCACAGCCAAATACCTACACAGAGTAAGGCAGGTCCTGAAAAGTTGGCTGAATGGGAAGAACAAGATACAAGCCATCAACATGTACATCCTGCCAGTCATCAAAGTAAACAGGCCAAAGGAGGAGATAGAGGCCACTGATATCAAGACAAGAAAGCTCCTCACAATGCATGGAGAGTATCATCCCAAGTCCAGCACCCTGAGACTGTACACTAAGTGGAACGAGGGAGTCCAAGGACTAGTGAGCATCAGAGCCACTGTCCAGGATGAAACAACCAACATCCAGGAATACATCAGGAATATGGCTCCCAAAGATGAACTGCTAAGTGAATACCTCAGGCAGCAGAAACCCCATGATGCAGAGGAGGAGGAGGAACCATCATGGATGGACAAACCCCGACACGGGTTAGGGTTAGATGTATCTGCCAGCAATACAGTTCAGTAATGATGATCTGTGAGTGCACCAATTTGGTCCGAGCAACATGTCAAAATGTCCTCAAGATACTAAAATGATATTTCCTGACTGCTTAAATGTTATAAATAGTTTTTTAGTCAAAACCTCTGACAAGTAATTAGCATATTATGGAGGAAAACTTGAGGCCTGAATGAGGAGACAGCTAACTTGTAAATGATAAATCTTATAGAAAATAACTTAATGAACTTAATATTTCAGCATGGAACAGACAGCTAAGTGAGACAATACATATATATATATACCAACTTGTTTTACAGCAGCACTGACAAACGGTGTTCTATCACTGCTAATTCTTCCCGGGATTCCCCACCTGGGAATGATCTCAGTGATAAGAGCTTTAGCAACAGCACCAGTGTCTTGTTTTGCTGTAGGAAAAACTTCAATCCATTTGGAAAATATGTCAGCAGGATTAAGAACATTACATCTTTTCACAGTGATGTTGTAACGGAACCATCTTGCTGCAGAAAGATGAGATGTTTTCTGTTTGAGCAAAATCAGTGAAACAGCATGTGGACCAAGCAAAGTTAGGTCAGAGTACCCCACTATGTCTCTGGAAGCCACCACAGCTTTTTCTGCAGCTGCAACAGCTCTTAGACATGTAGGAAGTCCTGCAGCTATAGGGTCAAGTTTAGTTGAAAAGTAAGCTACAGGTCTCTGTCTGCCTCCATGGTCCTGGACCAGCACTGAAGTCATGCATCCTCCCTTTTCATCAACAGTCTGGGTGAAGGGTCGATTTGGATCGGGTAATCCAAGAGTCAGAGTTGTTTGGAGAGCAAGTTTCAAGTCAACAAATGCTTTTTCTGCTTCAGCAGTCCATGTCACCTTACTGCGTGCCTGCAGGCCTTGCCTGTATGCGATTGCGCTCAGGGGTGCCTCGAGGACAGCATAGTTGGGAACACATTAGAACACATTCCTAAAAAAGACATGACTTGTTTCTTTGTAATTGGTTTTGGAATGTTTTGGATTGCTTTTATTCTTTTTGGGGAAAGGGATTTGCCCTCAGATGTGATCACATGACCCAGAAATGTCACTTGTTGTACAAATTGCAAATTTGACAAGCTAACTTTAGGACCTTCATTAGCCAAATGTTTCAGCAGTGTAATTGTGTCTTTTTCACACTGAGTCTGAGTTGGAGCACAGATCATTAAATCATCCACATATTACAACAGTGCACTTCCTGGTGACAGTTTGAATGAGCTCAAACTTTCTTTCAACGCATCGTTGTAGATGGTAGATGATTCACAAAACCCTTGAAACAATAGTGTGATGTGTAGTTTTTGCCATTAAAAGAAAATTCAAACCAAAACTGACTGTCTAGATGGACTGGAACACTGAAAAATGTGTTTGCCAAATCAACCACTGAAAACTATTCACCTTCAGGTGGCACCTGAGAAAGAACAGTATACGGGTTAGGGACATTTGGAGCATGTTGTTGTACAGCATCATTCACACTTTGCAAGTCTTGCACAAAACACCATTCGTCTGGCTGTCCTTCATCTCTGTTTTTTTTTACTGGAAAAATTGGTGTGTGCACAGGAGAATTTTCACAGGGAACGATTACATCTGCCTTTAATCAAGCATTAAAGACTGGTGTAATACCTTCAACTGCTTCTTTTTTGAGTGGATGTTGTGGTTGACAGGGCCTGTAATCAGATTTATCACAACTGGCTGCATTCCTTTAATCAGACCAACATCATGTTTGCCTTTGGCCCACAGAGTCTTTGGGACTTCCTGTAGTGCTGGGCTGTTTGTGATGTCAAAGGTGTCATGCAAATATGCAGATGTGTGTTGTGTGTCTGGTATCAGTTGAACAGATCTGAGTATGTGAACAACAGAGGTGCATTTTTGTCGATAAACCTTCAAAACAGGATTTTAATGCACATAAGGATCACATGTTGATTCCCACATTTGTGAATTAACACATCGTCTCACCCAAGAGACCCAAATCTTGCCATTTTCCTTCCCTGTGTTTGTCAAGTGAACATTCTCATCATCTTCTTGTTTACATGATGAGATTTTGCTCATGTCCAATCTCACAGGGAATGCTTCTTCGATGCGCTCACAGAGATCTGCGATGTGTACTCTATAGGCTGCGTTGTCATTATGAGCTCGGGGTTAGCTAGTCTCAAATCATTTTCTGGATATCCCACTCAGATCTTGGCCCAATTATTGCCCATTATACCATCAGGAGCCGTCTCAGTTCAAAGGTTGTTGGGTGGAACTCTCTGCAAAACACAATTAGTTTAGCAGCAAATTTCGCACCACCTCCATCTGGATTTTGGATTTTGAGACCTTATGAATACCGGACCAGACCTGGTATGAGAAAGAGAGGCAGCATTGTCCTGTTGATCTTTTGTTGCTGTGTCCTCATCCAAAAGTTGTTGTAAGCCAGATGTATCAGGGTAGATGAGGGGAACAGGAGATGGGGGAAAGTCAGAGTTATATGGCAGTGGTGGCTTTGGCTGTGGATCAGATGTCTGACGGTCTTGGGCTGCTGGTTCATCTTGTTGTTGTGATGGGTTGAGGCGTCTCCTGGGCGGCACCCAGTCGAGTTCAGAATCCTGCATTCTGACACACTGAGACACAGATGAGGTTTTATCTGTCCCTGCCTGTGTTCTCCTGTCCCTGTTCTGTACTTCTTTTGTCTATAAACTAAAAGCTTTCTAATCTGCTATGAACTTATTCTTACTCTTACCTTTTTATCCTCAGTCTCTTTTTCCTTCTCCTGCAGTATTTCTGATACTGAAACTTCCTGGGCTCAGAAAGCCACATTCAGTAATCCAGATTTTTGTTTCACAGATGAATCACCATAGTCCACATTATCATATTTATCCTTTGTTTGATTTCTACTGTTAACACTACCCATTTTGGCAGATTGAAAGAAAAAAAATTAGTAAGAGATTTAAGTTATGTCTTCAACTAATCTCCAAAGTACACCCGTTACGAATATCAGAAAACTAATCAATGTTAGTACACCCAAAATAATGTGACAAATTTCAGTATGGTGTCTTATTACTGCCAAATTCTTTATTTTTAAAAAAAAATTATGAGTGATATTCAAAGTGATCAGAACAGAGAAACTGTCTATGTTTCCTACGTGTGTTTTCTGAGTCTTACTTCACACAATATTATAATTATTACCAAGTAATAATTCTTCCACACACTATTGTGATTACAGTAAACTCTCTTTAAGGTGAACTCGTCAGTGCACCTCCAGGTTTCTACTAAATCTTGGTTGAAAAAAACTGTCGGGACCCTATAGACTTCCGGATCAGTAGATCAAAATTTCTTTATTTCACCATTAATATTTTCAACGTCTTTAGTACCCTTTTTTTTCAATTTTCAGATTCTCATCAGTTAGGACCGTTGGTCGCAGCACTGATTGAGTCCAGCGTTGGATTTTAGGCCCTCCATCTCACCCGTCTTTGTGGAGGTTGAGCCTGAAGATTTGGCTTCAAGATGATCGATCCCCCTCGACTCTGATTCCAGACACCCTCAGTCGAGCGATCCCACTTCTGACACCAGCTTGTGGTGGAAATCTGAAAATAAAAAGCTGACAATGACCAAGTTGTCTTTTTGTCTTTTAATGAAAAACCTTGCAAAAGATCAGCATGCAGTCACAACAAAGTCTGAGTGTAATTTCAGACTGATGTCAGTTACAAAGTGTTTATGCATTTTATAGACAAGGAGTTAAGGAGGCTTAGTATTATTTACAACAAATTTTTTCTCTCTTCTTTGAAAGAGACACGTAAAATGCATTAGCATCTAGCTGCTAACTGACGTTAACCGTGAATGTTTGTTTGGTGGCTCGTTCAACAAGCTGCAGGACAAGACGTGTGTTCATGTTTCTAAGTTATCATCAAGTTTTGATGATGTGGACAGAGGCTGTTTCATTCACTACTGTAAAATCACACATCTGAACCAGTCCATGGCTAAAATGAGCTCTTCTTTGTTTAGAAAAAATATGTATATGCTAAATGTCTTTAAAGAAGCAGCCTTTACACCACTCAGGGGTTTAAAGAAAATTGTTTTATTGGCATATAAAATTGCCCTCCAACCCTCCAATTTCATCAGGTGGGGGACAATGATATAGTTTGATGTGGTATGTTGGTTTTCCTCCTGTCTTCCCCTTTTATTTGAGTCACCAGCCGCCACTGGTGTGGGGGTTGAATGCAGCTCATTTTTGTAGGATACAGCAGAAAGGCCTATATACATACAGTACATTGTATGAAGTTTGGTGTTATTATCGTTTATTTTACAATAATTATAAGTCTTATATGTATAATTCAGTAGTGGGGATGACCTATGAGGGGAAGGGAAAAATGGAGTGAGGGTGACAGTTAAGTTATAAAGTGATGTAGAAAAATACCATCAAAACTAAAATTTGTAGCTCTGTACTGCAATTTTTCCTTTATTAGGGCCCGAGCACCTAGTGGTTCACTCACACTCTCCATTCAAATATATGAGTGTTTTTCTGTGTCCAGCTGCAGTTACTTATTGTCTCTACACACCTGACAGTACACATGTCAATCAAACTTTGACCAGGTCATGTGAGTTGAAATTATTTCCTTTTCTAAAAATAGACCTGATGAAAATTAGGAAATTAATTTGTTTCACACTCAAACTCATCAAGAGTTTTCAATTTACTAATTGAAATTCAAGTGAATGGGGCCAAAACTTGCATGATTTTGATGACACAGGTGTGAGCAAGACAGACATGTCTCACCCTGCAGAAAAATCTCATCCTGTCGATCAAACTTTCAAAATAAAAGCACACCACACTTGTAAGAAATATCCCTCATTTTTAAAAAGCAAAATGATCTGATCCTGGTGGGCCAGAGTGTGAGGTCCCGACCAACGCTGCTTGTAGCTTTAATGTTTTATTTGTTTCTTTTTGTTTTGGCTCCATCCACAACACTTTTCCTTTGTTGCTCACCTCAGTTATTTAGCCACGTTGTGAGTTTTGTTGCCTACTTGGTATTTCCATTTGGTATTTAAGGTTGTGAACATAATCAACTTGCTTCTCATGAATAAATGGCAATGCTTACCTGATTACACCGGTGTTATGTTGCTTCCCTTATTCCTAAACCTTTTCTGGGTTGTAACAATTTACATGCTACTGTATGTTTTAACATTAAAACTACTTAACAAACTGAACAATGTATTCAGTACTAGTTCAGTTGACTGTTTTTTAAATAACCATAGATAAATAAATAAAAAATAAATCAATAAAATTTACAGTATAATGTGGAGCACTGTCCATGATGATAGTGATGCTGAATGTGCACAACTGAACCAATGACCCAAACAGGTGGCTTCAATTTTAAATGTCTGAAGGATAAAGATTTCTAGAGAGATGTACTCAGACTGTGGTAATTTGTTATTAAAAGTCAGTGTTTCCCCTATATTCATTCAGCAGCAGCGCACCGCCACAAAATTATGAGCCACTGTTAAAATGTCAGATGATCATTAACATCAGTGGGCTACTAATAATATTCACTCACACACTGTGTGAGCACAATAACAGCCTACGTTATTGTTTTGAGTCATCCTCCTACTCTTCATTCTTCAAAGGACATCTACATGAAAGGTACAAGAGTGGCGTAGCTCTGTTAAGGAATAGGGTCTCCCTCACCCCCCTGACCCTCCACACCAACCCACCCCCACCACCGCTCCAAAGCAGTCAACCAAGGGGAAACACTGACATTAAAAAAATTAATTGAGATTGACAGAAATTAACAGTTACATACGGGTATTAGGTACATTATAGTACATGTTTTTTTTGTCTATAATTCACTCTTATTAGGGTTTTAAAAAAAACAACAACATATAAACAAAAGAAATACACAGAAGCAAAAGTGTTAACCAGACACAACACACATATACAAAAAAAAGGGAGGGATTTATCTTTAAAATAAATAATAAAATATATAGTTATATCAACTGATATTAATTCCAGGTTACAGTACTTAATGTTTTTTTCAGCAGCTGAGATCATGTATCATTAATCTGTACACAAATCTGTACAGAAATTCTTCCTGCAGCAGGCAGCTGCACATTCCTTTGTGTGGTGTTGACTGACTGGACATACTAGACTGACTGGCACTGACTGGCACAGTGCTCAGTTTGAATCCTATTTGAAGGACAGGGACTATTTTGTGTCAAAAAGTTCAGTCAGCGACAATTAGGCAGTGCAAAGTGAGTTGTTGGTGTTAGAAATGGGTCTTAGAAATGTCAGAACCACGTCTGTTTATGGAGCAAAGTCACTCTGCTGCCACTTGGTGTTTTGGTCAACAAGAGCAAACTAAATACTGTCAATGTGCTGTAATAGCGGATTAATGTATGAAATATAAACAAGTCATTTTAACTGAACACTCTCCAACCAGAATCGACAGAAAATAACGTTTAATGTGGTTAAAGCATCTGTATTGATCTGTAAATGAATGTGGGTGATTTTTACAGTATCTGCTGTCCACAGTTGCTTTATACTGTATGAGAAGCTTCTCCTCCCGTTCATTAAATCCCTGCAGCATCTGAGGGTAGCAGGAGTGATATGTTGATAAATCTGCAGCCTGTGAGAAGAGCACAGTGCTGTTATGCATGGCCATTCACTTTGTTTACCTTCATTAAATAGGCTGAAAACAATACCTGGCTGATACTGACCTGCAGCTCTTTGGTGATTTACCGCTGACACTAATGTCTCTGCAGCATTTTGATATATGATATAATTCCTTTTGGAAGATAAATGTTGGTTTGTCTGAATGTAAAGTGAAGCTTCATGTTTTTGCTGGATAGAACAGCGCTGTCTCTGGGGCTCCATATGTACAGATACACCACAATTACATAAATATAAATGTATTGAAATGAACAGATCAGTCTATATTAAATTTCAGTTATTTTATTAAGCTACATAACAGTTTGGATTTTTATTACACCTACATTACAGACTGAACAACATAATTTACTGCATCTCTCTGTCAATGAGGTTATTTTTTGTGAGAAAAAAAGTGTTAGTGGAGCTTTGAGTTGAGATTATTTTGTCATAGCACAGTCAGGTAGGTGTGTTGAAGCTGAGCTGCTGCTGTTCCAATTGCAGAATGACCGTACTGCGTCCTCCTGTCCCCAAGATTTTGTACTCCCAAGTCGAAATTCCAAAATCCAAACTAGCAAGTACGCAAGTCCAAACTTGGCATACTTGGTATTGAGAAACGCCTTGAGTGTTCCCCTACCCATAGTAACTCACTCTCACTCCTGCCTGCATGCGGACGGTGTGAGAGGATAGAGAGAGAGGCTGTGCTGCTGCCAGGAGAGCCGCTGACTGAGATTACTCTGAGAATCATGCATGGGAATACATTACAATATAATACATTTGAAAAAATCTGTCCCTGAAAAAACAAAAACTTGCTCCGGGGGGGAGTTGTTGGGTATCTAAATTAAAGAGTCCTCCATGTGTGATTCCCTGAGATAACTTTTGTTATGGTTGGTGCTATATAAATAAAATTGAATTGAACTGAATAATGGAAAAAAATATGTTGTTTTTTTTTAATGCCCCTGTTTTTTTTTTCAGTGGAACTTTTTTCAATACAAGCAAATGTTTCCCTTTTTTCACTTCAGGTTTTGTTTTCAATGCCAAATTTTATTTTCGATGCCAAAATGTAATTGTAGCTGTTCTGGCTCCATAAAATCTCACCAAATCATTTATCTGAAGCAAGGTCCAGCAACAAGTCCACCTGTTCTATATGTTGACTGAAAGCACATCCAATACAATAGGAATGTCCCAGAGGTGGTAGGTGGTAGGTGGAAACTGATGCCAAGTACAGCTTGATGGCAGAGGAAGTCTTCCCTTTATTCACCATGCCTTGAAAAATTAACTTCCTGTAAGTCAGAGCACCGGTTCTCAAAAACTGACCATTTGCTCTCATAAAGGGACTTGTTGTGGGCCCGGTTCATGACAGGCAATGAATGAGACACATAACAAATACTATGAAAAAGAACTTTCCTCTTTCAGCAGATGAATGTGAAAACAAACTCTGTACATACATCATTCTGCACAGAGAAGAGAACAATATCCAACTGAAGGAGCAAGAAAAAACACGTGTTTCTGATTGGAGGACCTTTAACTTACTGTATGAAAGAGATCTGCATAAAGATAAAACTGCAAAAGCCACATTTTTCAACATGTCCCTGCTGATTTGTGAAAAACAGGTCTGGCTACTATGGTCAGTCAGAAATGATGTAATGAACTGGGACTTTTACAGAAGTCTGAAGGTGATCATGATGTTTGATGAATTTAACAAACACAATTTTAACACTGAATGCAAACCTACTGCTATAATAAACAAAAGTCAATTGTTAAAACTGTGACGTGAGTCTTTTCGCTGTGGGTTTAGATTTTAAATGTCCTCTAGTGTGTTTCTTAGGGGAAACTCACCAGTCATGTAAATTCTAATGATAAGGGTTTTTTCATGGTGTTTGGGAAAGTCATGCCAAGCCTAGCCATGAGCAGTCGAGCATGTAGAAGTGTTTTTCTACTGACAAGATAACAAGATAAACAGTTGACATGTTGGAGGTGTGCTGGTTTGCAGAGCATGCAGTAAGGGTCTGTTGTCTGCTGCTCTTTACCTAATATCTCACTGTGGCTGTTTCTTCTTGCACTATTCCTCCCTGCAACATTCATATTACTCCAAATATCTTCATATCTTATTGTGTAGACTTGTTTTTATTAAATAGCACAGCTGATGAGGCTCAGCTAATTCGGTGACATTTAATTTTCAATAACTTCATCAAAAGTAACTCATGTTAGTTTGCCAGTGGAATGTTTGTTAAAATGAAGCAGCAGGAAATATTTGGTGTCCATCAGCAGTAACTTCACATAGAACTAATACAGCTGATAGTGATCAGAAACAGTAAACTATGCAGATATCTAAAATAACAAACATTAACTCAGGTGAGAAACTAAAACTCCAAACCACAGAGATTCAGATAGAAGCTACAAAAATACTGAGAGCTAAATACAGAGAGACTTTTTAAAAACAGCTTTCTCTCTGGTCTCTAGCAGAGACACACAAGTTGAGTCTTTCAGCACACTTCTTGTTTACCTTTGGTATGTGCTGGTAAAGGATCAGTGCCATCAGTAACAAAGTAGCCATGCCGCATTGCACCTGCCCATTTCCCTTTTTCCCCCCCTTCAGAACAGAAATCGAAAGTATTCCAACATGTGAACAATAACATGACACATACTTGAAGCTTTTACTCAGTGCAGGCTGTAGGTGTGAGTAGATGCAAGATGCAGGGTTTTAAAACAGCACTGCAAGAGCTTTATAGAAGATTTTCTCTAACTGTTAACATCTATGTCACTATCGTTTTGATTTTCTCCTACCATGTTTTTTTAGATAAGGAATTTGCCTGCAGTTGCAAACCACAAGCAACTCAATGCGATTTATACATGGCTCTGCCATTTCTGGCCTTGACTCTTTTAATACTCTGGACAGACAAGGCATTTCAGAGATACTGTATCTATTGTTGGTCAACATGCAAGCGATGTCTTTTTGGTTTTTTATGGTCTCACATTTTCAAGGCAGTTTTGGTTGGTCTGCTGTGGATTGCATCTGTGCTCATCGATGGAGGCTGGTATGTTTGCTGTAAGAATGATCAGTCTGAGCAACAGGCACAGTTAGCCTGCAAGAAGGAAAACAACATCACAGCTGAGGAACAAGCAATCATCGCTGAACTAATAAATCAGTCAAGGGTAGGTTTTCCCTTCTTTCTTTAATAATAATAATAATGATTATATTAATGGATGAATTTTAATGGATCATTCCATGTCAAATCAGATAAGGTTGTCAGACCTTGTCTATATCATGAATGGGTCCCCAAACCAAGGCCTGTAAAATATTTCTGTTCAATTACTATGTTTTCATATTTTTCAGCCCTTGATATTATTTCATTTTTATAGCCTCAAAAATACCTTGGGAAGCCATGTTTGGGCATTCATATTTTGGCAAGTATTGTTCCTAGCCTCACCAAATCTTGCTGGATGGAAGACAAACGTGTTATGTATGCCAAAACCATTCATTTTATTTTTATAAGGCCCTAAATTTGGAAAAAAGTGCAAAATTTATTAATTTTATGCCAATATTTGAGGTCTCTACAAAAAAAATGTAATCCTGAAATTGATGTTTTTCTGCCATAGGTAAAATATCTCTCAACTCTGTGTCTGTTTTTGTATGGAGGAGAAATGGAAGAACATTGGCACTTCTTATACTAAATGACCATACATTAAGTTATTTCCACATACATTTTCATGCTCTTACTAGCTACTCTGTCCTATGAATATGACTGAAAAATGCTACCATGCCTTGTTTTATTCATAATATCTTAATTTCCATTGGTGGTAGTGACCTAAAATATTGGCACAAAATTAGAAAAGAAAGAAAAAAATAATAATTGATGCCATATGGGTGCAAAAAAGGGTTTATAATACCCTCAATGTCACTCTCGTTTATCAATAGGCATGAAGTACAAACTTTTAATGGTTCAGTCATACTGTGAACATGTTTGTCTTACATCCTACAAAGTTTGGTGAGGCTAGCAATAATTCTTAATACAAAATATTAATGCCCAAACATGGCTTCCCAGATAAGGTGTTTTTGAGAGTGTAAAAAATAAAAATATCAAGGGCTAAAAAGTATAAAAACACTGGGATTGAACAAAAAATATTTTAAAGGCCTTAGTTTCAGGAACCAAACATTGGATAGACAAATCTGAGACAGTGCTGCAACCATTTTCCTGGATTCTGTCTGATTTGACACAGAGGTGGAGCAGGCTGTCAACTAATCAGATTGACAGATCAGCAGCTACACAGTTCTCCATTCTCTGTTTCTCTGTTTAGTGTCTTCAGATTAGGCTAACCCATTGTTGCTAGATTCGAGGCTAACCCCCTTCACTTTTCCAGCAGTTGGGGAAACAACAGATGTGACTTTTCTTGGTCTTGACAAGCTGCAGCATTTTTTTACTGACACGCTGTAGTCTGTACTGTATATTTACTGCCAGACTTACAACCTACTGCTAACTTTTTCCTCTGCTGCGCTCTTTCACTCAACCACTCATTTATACCTTAAAAGGAGGTACGCTACCAAGAGTTTCCCAGGCAACGACACAGAGGTTAATTCACATTTCGGAACAGCGCTGCACAGAGACTCCCAAACACTATTGATTTCCGAATGAATGGATACTTGGTGTTATTTTTGGCATTTTTACTATTATAGGGGAAACGCTGAATAAAAAGACGAGTTTGATTAAAAGGAGGGTTGTTTCAGACCAACGGTGCCAGCACAGCAAAAGCTTGGTCACTTTGATTTTAATCTCAAACAAAAGTATCTTTTTGTGCTGAGGTGGGTGGAGTTGTCCTGCTAAAAGTGTGTTTATGCAAATGAATGCAGTATGGTTTTGGTGCTTTTTACAGAAGGGAATTGTTCTTGGATTTCCGCAGTCTCAGACCAAATCTTTTTTTCTTTTATTTAAATTTTTTGGGGGGTGTTTTTAGTGAAGAGGCAGGCAGAAAACAATGGAAGAAAGGGAGAGAGAGAGGTGCATGACATGCAGTGAAGGTCCCCAGCTGCAATCAAACCAGTGATGTTGCGTTAGTGTGGCATGCCATAGCCAATTTACAACCGCGGTACTCCTGCTCAGACCACTTCTTATCCCAAAGGGCAATTTTCATGTCCTAAGCTGGGATATCACGCAGACCTCACCAAAATCACACACCACTTTTCATGCAAGTTCACATTTGACAATTATTTTGACATATAAACCAATACTACATATGAAATGTTTTAAGTTGGCCCTACTTTTCCCATGATACTAAGGGGCAACTCTGAGGAGAAATGATTGTTTCATTTCCGGGCAAGAGAGATGCTCAACCAATGAGCTAACCAGTTACTGTTAGGGCTGCTTGAGTTTAATAAAGCAGGGGAAACGACTTTTGTGTCTGTGTGCAGTCTGTCATGACATGGTGTGAGAAGTCCAACATACCCGGTAACAGAGAATCCTGGCCAGCATGTCAAAATTCTGTGCTCCGGCTTCGACCCCTTGCCATTCTAGATACAGAGATTAACTCATTTTGGTATTGCCACGAAGTTGGATAAGGGAGACAGAGAGGTACAAGTTTAACTTGCTACAATAACTCATCTCCAATCCAATCCTGTTTTATGACCCAACTCATGCTAACAGCTACGATCATGTGGTAGCTAAGCTGAACGTACACTTTGTACCCCACAAAAATGTCATTCACTAACAGGTGTACTTTCATCAGTGCATGTGGCGGACTGGTGAGTCCGTGGAGGTTTTGGTGAGAGGATTTTACCAGTTGGCGGAATACTGCCAGTTTGGGACTATGAAGTAGGGGTGTGCCCAAGTCCAAATATGTTATTCGGCAAAGCAAAAATAGTGTTTTTTTATTAACATTTCTTTCGTACAAATGTGTTAAAAATTTGTTTCCAGGAAGAAAAAAAAAACAAGTCAAACACCAGTACATAGGTCGGTTACATCTCTATCTCAGTCTCTCTCATCTGCTCCGCTGTTACGTCTATCAGCAGGTCTTAATGAGGGGAGTCACATCCACCTGCTACATGATGCACATTTCCTAATTTGGACATCACTCTCGGAGTTCGGGGTGTTCCCAGAGGTAAAGCTGAGCCACTGACACAAGTGAAGTGCTCCTAAGGGACTCTCCATAACCTGTTGTTCCCCTTCTCCTTTCCACAAAGTTAAGTTGTAAAAAATAGGCAATAAATGAAAAGTGCAAAGCAAGAATCAAAGTCTGTCTGCGCATTTGTAATACACTTGGTTTTAGCTCAGTAGTCAGCGCAGTCGTCTATGATCTGGGAGACTCCAGTTTGAGACCTGGTGTGAGGATGTCCTTCATAAGATAGTTTATTCATAAACACTTATTTTAACATTTTAATATCCTAATAAAAATGTAATAAAATGTAATAATATAATAAAAACAAAAACAAACAACAAACAATAACAAACTAACAAATGAAAACTGGATTTTTACGCCTATTTCCATTTTTATTCTAATACAAATACAAATATAAATAATTTTGCTGCCTCAACAAATATAGATACAAATACAAATACTGGGCTCTCTGCACATCCCTACTATGAAGGAAGAGCAGATTTATGACAGATTGGTAATAGAAAGCTCCGACCGCAAAAGTTTCAAATGGAATGCAACCTGTCAGCTGTCCAGTCTGAGCTGATCAAGTTACAAAATGCCGCTGCAACATCAGGTGACATCTGGGAAGTTAAACTGCTACCCAAAGGAGCTAAGCAGAACAGTCGTGGTAGGAGGGTCCACAGTAGGTTTAAGCAGAGGCTTAAGGGAAAAGTATCTATATTTTTATTCTAGGGATCTTCTGAAATATCTTTACATGATTTAAAGTTTAAAAACTCCTTATATTTTTATACTTTATGCAGCCCCTCAGTTCAGCCTCTGTCTGAAACAGGTTGTTTTGGCTCCTGTCTCTTAAAGACGTGCCACAGTGGGCTGACGGTCGGCCGTCAGTGAGCGTCTGTCACCCTAGTTTTTGCGGTGTGTCCCGCACCGTTGGCACTAGTCAGAGCCCTGTTGGCGGCTTTTTGGCTGATTGAGCATGTTGAATCGGCGGCGGAGATTGTCAGTGAGAGAGATCACTCTGATTGGCTGTTCAGGTTAGCAAATCAGTGCATGAGAAGAGAAACGGAAGTGATGAAAGAAAGCAAATGACAAAGTCAAGAGGGCACACACATAACGACTAATTTTTGATCTGCATCTCATCTTAACTTTTGCGAATATTTTCACAATGCCATGGCCATCTGGAACGAAGACACTGAAGACCAGCTGATCACAATGATTCAGGAGAGGCTAGCTCTGTACGACATCACAGAAAAATGTTACACCAACCGAGTGGCGAAAAGAGAACTCTGGCGTGAGATTGAAAATAAGCTTGTTATATCGGGTAAGACTTTCTTTTTGGCTGTTGAGCTCTTTAGCAGGAACTATTCGTAATTGTTTGCTAGCTCACGCACGATGAATAAATTCTTTCCGTTTACCAAATGCATATAGACATGAGATGAACATTCTAACTAGGCACAATGCTTATATAGACATAAGATGGACATGCTAACTAGGCACAATGCTTATATAGACATAAGATGGACATGCTAACAAGGCACAATGCTTACATAGACATAAGATGGACATGCTAACAAGGCACAATGCTTATATAGACATAAGATGGACATGCTAACAAGGCACAATGCTTATATAGACATGAGACGGACATGCTAACTAGGCACAATGCTTATATAGACATGAGATGGACTTGCTAACTAGGCACAATGCTTATATAGACATGAGATGGACATGCTAACTAGGCACAGTGCTTAAAACTTTGCATTGTTTTTCAGAGAAAGAGCTCAAGAAGAGGTGGGAATCTCTGCAAACCCAGTATACCCGGTACAAGAAACTTGCACTCTCAGGAAGTGTTGGAGCACAGAAGACTAGCAGGCAGCAGTGGATACTGCTGCAGTTTTTGGAGCCCCACACAAAAAAGAAGGAAACCTAACTCCAACCTAACAATCATTGTAAATGAAGTCTTTTATTTGTTGAGTAAAAAGAAACATGTTTCTTTCCTCTATCATTTACATTTAACATCTGCTAAATGAAAAAAATACACATTAGCGGCCGGCTAACCTGCTCTCACCAGGCTAACTGACAGCTGACATTTACTGAACCAAAATAGTTTGCATGTCGGCTCCACAGGAAGAAATCACCAGTGTTTGTACTTATTGATTCATTGGTTTTACTTCCTCACCCCTGTAGCGAGTGAATCTGCCTGTAGTGAAACCGGGGCTAACCGGTGCTTCCTCCTCAGGCTCCACTTCACTCAGCTCGACAGACCTACTGCTTCTTCCCACTTAAACCTGAATAACAAACCGGGGCTAACTGGGAGGCTATCGAAGGCTAACTGGCTGTGCTTCCCTCCGGTCATCCAACTGGAGCACCGAGCCCCGGTTTTTCACATGTATCCTTTTGTACATTAACTTGGTTTCACTCTCCCATTATCTTCCACAATTGTGAAATTATTTTTATTTTTATAAGGAACCTTCGGCGGCTGATGCTGATTCTGAGTCACCCTCAGATGGCACCAGCAGTAATAACTGGACCAGCACCTCAGAGGAGCCCTGCTTTATTGAGGCTGAACAAGGACCTAGTACTTCCCTAGCTGAATCCACCATCTGTGGAGCAGAGTCCACACCTACACTCACCAGAGAGGAGCCACTGCCAAGCACCTCCAGCTTGTCAAGCACTCCTAGGCCTCAGGTGAAGTGCAGCAGGAAGATGATGGACAAGTCCGTCAGTGAGGAGTCATCAAACTT
This sequence comes from Thunnus maccoyii, assembly GCF_910596095.1. NCBI lineage: Eukaryota > Metazoa > Chordata > Actinopteri > Scombriformes > Scombridae > Thunnus > Thunnus maccoyii. Next base: position 33,384,728 of record NC_056536.1, read on the forward strand.
GATGCACACCATTGGTCAAACTCTGGGGAGGTTAACTTCTCAGGAAGAGAACAATGATGCCATCCACACCTACTGCAAAAACACTGAGCACAGAATGCGGAAGTTGCCTCCACATTTACTGCAATATTTCCAACATGAGGTGGACAACTGCCTCTTCAAATATTTGGTGGACCAGAGCCTGGCATCAGAAACCTCTGACAGACAGTTTACTCATCTATGAAGTTGTAACAGATGTAAATAATAATAATCTGGGATTACATAGAGAAGCACCTGAGATGGCCTAAATAATAAATCCACAGAACAGCATTCTTTCTCCAGGATGGTTACAACAACCTACCTGCAAGTTACCATGAAAAACTGTGTACCAAGGAGGACTGCTGCTGTTTTAAAAGCAAAGCTGCTCACAGCAAATATTGATTTCATTTATGTTTCTGCTGTTTACTCAACTTTGTAAGAAGTTAATTGATAAATTAAAACAATTTATAGCAATATTTTTGTAAGCATTCTCACTTTACTTTTAGTGCCTAAAACTTTTGCACAGTACTATATATATGTATATATGTGTGTGTGTGTGTATAGCGACACCTTTAGCTTGCCTACCTATTGCCAAGAAGCCCAGTGTAATCATCAGTCATTCCCCAACGGAGATACAATCCCAGTAGTTAGTGTTTTGCCTCTGGATGATTGGACTGAGAAGTTCCTTCAACACGTGAAATTGGACAGGAAAGAGCCGAGCAAAATTTTTAAAATTGGAGGTTTTATTTGTCTCCAGCTCTCGACACAGGTTCGGGAAAGCCCCTTGAGCCTGTCGCTGTAGTATCCATGATTTCACCCATTTAGTGCGGTTTCTCCTTATTTTTCCTCTCCGCCTCTTCCTTTCTTCTTCCACAAGCAAATGACCAAAGGCTGACAATGCCAGTGCCATTTACAACTTATCAGACATTTTAGTAACTATACGAAACTGTCTGTGGCGAGCGAGAGTGGTGTGAAAATGCTAGGCAACTGCTACTTTGTTTCTCATGGATTCCAAGGTCTTCCAGTTTCCCTTTTTGAGTTCATGCAGGCGCAGAACGTACATGCTAGTTGGCCGTTGGATGTATAGTCTTTGTAGTGTGTTCAAATGCAACTGAAACAGGGCAACGAGAGGCGACGAGAGGCGATGTGAGACGACGCAACAGTTGGCTTTGGTTGCCGCTAGTTCTTTGATGTAGGTTTGGTGTGTCACTTGCTTTAAACCCTCTAGACTCCAGTAGAATTCTAGAATGTTGCTTCAGTTCACTGAGAACCCTCTCTTAAATGAGCATTTTCCTACTCAGTCCAAACAAACAGCTCTATCTCAAAATAGTAAGAAATTGACAATCAACAGTTGTTTTCATCTTAAAAAACACAATTTCCTCTTTAATTTGGTACCAATAAGTGGCATGTGTAGCAGAAAAATCAAGTAATTATCACTATAAACCTGCACTTACTTGTAACCCCACCTCCCCTCAAGATGTTATGTATGTGATGAGGCACTGATCAGTTTCTACAGTTTGAAACATGACAATATAATTTAACTATTTATCCTATCTTTCTCACACACACACACACACACCTATTTTCTTTGGAAGAAACTTTATTATGATAACTGTAAAAGTCACTACAAACTGTACATGCAGTTACAAAGAGAAAAATCTCAAAGTCAGCAAGTAAAGCTTTTGGTAACATCCTATTTATTTTTACTTAGGTGTACACAGTATGAAATGAATAAATATAATGATGCCAAACAATCAAAATATTCAGTGAGAGATACAATGGATTCTAAGAGAAGATAAAGTAACTCCAGGTCAACAAGAATGTGATCTACAACATTTCTCTCCATCTGCTTCCTAGTGTTAACAAATCATAGACTATAATTTTTTTTACTTTTTTTACTTAGTATACATGATATCAATGTAAAATTTGCCTAACAATCAAAACATTCAATGCGAAGTGCATCTGAGTCTACCTAAAAGAAGAGAAAGTAACCTCAGATCAATTTTGTAACAAATATGTGATCCACAACTTTTCTCTGTCTGCTTCCTGAGTCAACATTTAGAGTCTAACAACAAAACAGATCTTTCACTGGATAATGCTTGACTTTCAAAGTACAAGAGAAAATGTCTAACACTTCAACCCATGCAGCAATGTTATAAGAACAGACAACAACAGTCAAACTTGTATGGAAAAAAATTGCCAAATTTATACGGGGAAAAGTTGCTGCAACCTGGTCAGTCCTCCCTAAAGACTCACTGGCACACTCCCTCCCAGAAAACAGCATTCAATGTCAGCAGTGAGAGCCAGGTAGGTCCTGCTGTTTACTGGCAGTGATAATGTGATTTTGGACAAAAAACTTGACCTCACAATGTCTTGTTGCTTTCCATGATGCATGGTGGGTCAGGATCTCTCTCACAACACAAATTTACGCCTTCCATAACATTATAAAGATGAGGACAGTGAACTACAGAACCATTTTGTAGATCTACAAAAAAACGGAAAAAAATCTGTGAATTTAATGAATTCCTCCCATCTGACATGACAATGTCATTCTGTCATGTCCAGTCAAAGTGTAAAGGCCAATTCATGCTTTTCACGTTTGCGTGGCCATGAGGGTCCACGTTGGTCATGTGGCGTAAATGTCATCATCTGCTCCATCTGTGGACATCCACACACAGCCCAGAATTTGTGACTGCACAGATTGTATGGATTGCAGGTGTGTCAACTACACATATGCTAGAAAAGCAAACTCTAGGTTACTTACGTAACCCTGGTTCTCTGAGTTCCATGAGTGAAGAGAACAGGAATGCCTGTCTGGTCTCCTGTATGCATGTACTGTATTCCTGTTCTCATTAAGCTGTTACTTTTCTTCTTTCAGTATTTTCTTGTTGTTCAGCAATATCCAGGAACTCCTCAGCTGCATTCAGACTGGAAACAGTCATGTGCAAAACAATACTAGGGGCTGTGTTGGTGTGGGTATGTTGTTTAAAGTGCTGGTGAGACAATGACATATGATCCAGCAAGTCCTGTTGGAATAACAGACTATTTCGTTTAAAGGCTGATCAGAAAAACACTGAACAGTGGTTTGTAATACTCAGAGTGGATTTTATAACTCTGGAAAGTCATCATGCTGCAACCCTGTTTACTAGTGCGCACATGTAAAACCACAGCTGTCCATGGATGTGGAACCAAATCTGTCTGTAGACGTGGAACAAAGAAAGCATGAATTTGCCTTAAGGGTGTGAGGGTCAGGGTCAGCTAAACATGGAAAAATTTATGGATCTTTGTCTCTGTCTGCCTGTGTCTGACATCTCCTCCTGGAGGTCATTCCTCACACTTCGGTTAAGGAACACCATGACACAAAACAGATAAAAACATTTGTAGAACACTGTGGCAGTTTCTGAGAGAGGGTCTTTCTGTGTTTAATATTACGCTCGCAAGCGGGTACAATACCAGCAACAGATATGGAGAGTTGTCTTAGGTAAAGTACAAAGTCATGCTGTGAGCAGTCCATTATTATACTATAGCAGATAGGTATGGCTGGCATCCTCTTCAGTTCTTGGCCATGTTCAGGACCTCAGTTGTGGAGGCGGCTGCTCAGAGTTGTGGCCGGAAGGTCATCAGTGCCAGTCAGGGTGACAACCCGAAAACCCACTGGTGGACACCAGTAGTGAAGGAGGCTGTCAAGCTGAAAATGGAGGCCTTTCAGGTCTGGCTGGCCCAGGGGTCTCCTGAAGCAGCAAATGGGTATAGATGTGCCAAAAGGGTGGCAGCTCAGTTGGTTGCTGAAGCAAAGGTCTCTGAGGTATTCAATAAGCTCTTCAGTGGCAAGGTGCCAGGTGTAGATGAGATTTGCCCTGAGATTCTGAAGGCTCTTGACATTGATGGGCTGTCATGGCTGACAGGTCTCTCGGAGATCAAGGACAGTGCCTGTGGACTGGCAGATGGGGGTGGTGGTTCCCATCTTTAACTATGCTCCAATTATTTGGGATCACATTACTCAGCCTCCCGGGGAAAGCCAGGGTGCTGCAAATGAGCTTCTGGCCAATTGCCAAACCTTGGATTCAGGAGGAACAATGTGGATTCCTGGCTGTGGAACTGTGGACCAGCTCTTAAACCTTGCGAGGATACTGTAGGGGTTATGGGAGTTTGCACATCCAGTCTACATGTGCTTTGTGGACTTGGAGTCTTATGACCGTTTCCCTTAGGGTACCTTGTGGATGGTGCTGCAGGAATATGGGGTACCAGGGCTGTTGCTGTGAGCCATTTGGTCCTTATATAACTGTAGTGAGATCTGTGTCTGCATTCTCGGCAGTAAGTCAGATTCATTCTCAGTTGGTGTTGGGCCAGGGTTGTTGTAGATACAAGCGACCAAAATGGGTCTCCTGTGGAGAGTGTCTGGGCTCAGCCTTAGAGATAGGGTCAGGCCAGCAGGCCAATAGCTTGAGAGTTCTGAGGTTGTTTCCCACTGTAGTTCACTGAAGTCCAATGATTTGGTCAGTTCTGTTCAAAGAATTAAGAACGGAAAATGCTCAGTTTGTGAACCATCAGTGATGATCTGTGATTGTTATCCAATTGACAGCTGAGAAGAGTGATATCACAATATACTTTATAATGATAGGTGACCAAGTAGGTGACCTGTAAATTTTGTTTTATCTTGGGAAATATGTCACTGAGGCTTAAATTTACATCCAGGACCGGTTTTCTTAGGGTTGAATTAGCACTGACATCTGTCTGCTTACTAACTGATGGGGAAAATAGCACGGGTCACAGCCCAGCTTACTCTGAAAATAAAATCAAAATGTGTTTTTCCTCTTGTTCCTTCAGTGCAATGTTTGAGCTTCACTGTGCATGTCTGCAATAACAGCAGGACAGATTCAATAAATGACTTGTAAAACAGAGACATAATTTTCCCATCTACATTAAAAGCATTTTACTTCCTGAGGAAGTACAAACATTGCTGTCCCTTCTTTCCGACCGCATCAGAGTTGGCATCAAACTTTTATCAATGACTGTTCCAAGATATTTATAATGTATATATATATTCTACTAACTTGATTTCAATTCCTTTGATGAAGGTCTGAGATAGTGGGTGGGGTGATTTCCTTCTAAAATCAATGACCATATCCTTGGTCTTTGTGGCATTTAATCAGAGAAAGGCCTCATCACACCATTTGACAAACTCATCTACCACCGGCCCATGCTCAGATTTATCTTTATGGAGCAGACTGATGATAACTTTATCATCGGTGAAGGATTGTTTCAGGATGCACCTGTCCCCATGCTGCCTTCCACAGTCACTGGTGTAAAGACTGTGCAGCAAAGGGGACAGGACACAGCTCTGAGTAGAGCCAGCGGAAGAGGAACGCTGTTCTGACTGGAATCCATTTACTCTCACCCTCGGAGACCTACATGTTAAAAAATCTACAATCCAGCCCACAAAATTTACATCAAGATTAAAATAAATAAGCAATTTCCTAGCTAAAACATGTGACTGGATAGTATTAAACGCAGATGAGAAATCCAAAAATAAAAGTCTGGCATGAGTGCCAGGACTTTCTATGTGTTTATACAGGAAGTTGAGTAATGTGATTGAGGCATCTTCTACTGCCATCCCAGCCCTATAGGCAAACTGCATGGGGTCTAGACCCTTCCCCACCATATCCAACAGTTCCCTTTTGACTAGCCTTTCAAACAACATTTATGTGTAATACAGAATACTTTATTGATCACAAATTATGGTTTTCATACCAAAACACTTATTGAATGCAAAGTAACAGCAGGCTTATACTACTGCAATAAATTAAAGTTGAACCTATGTTTTTTTTATAGGTATTGTCTGTTTTTTCAGTGCCAGGTTTTCTTTCTGTCTTTTTTGTTGTTTTTGTTTATGTTTTCTCTTTGACGTTAATAACATATCTATCTATGTATTGATCATATGGTAATTTTGTGATAGGTGTAAATTGTTGGTCTTATTGCTATTACACAATACTACTGTGATGATATAGATCTGTACTATATGACCTTTTTGCTTCTTTTTCAGATAATTGGCTTGAGGTTATCCATTTGTATCATCTTTTTTGCCTCTCTGACATCACTACTGACTTCATTAAAACGCCCGAAAGATGAGAGATGTTGCACGAGACAAGATCGACTTAACGAACTGATTTTGGAAGAGGAGGAAAATATACTGGAAGACACCTTGAAAAGTGCAGTAAAACAGAGGTTGACTTCAGACCTCAATGCCTACTTGGCTTCAGGGCAATGGGAAAAATGTTTTGACATCGCTGACAATTTAATGGATAATCCAACTGGATTCTAATCTTCTTGACAACAAGGAGGGCAAAACAACGAGGTAACTCAAACAAACATCTCTTGGCCTCCATTTGATTTTTGATTTATATTTTTCATTTGTTATCTACTATCCATTATCCATCCATTATTATGCTATCCAATCACTTTTTACATTAAACAGATTAATTACAAATGATAAATTGGGTAGATTAGGTATTGTATATGACACAACTTTATACTTGCATTTTGTTGGAGACTACCAACTTGAATTATTATAACTAGAGGGAACAAATGACACTAACTGCACTGTATTTTCCATCAACCTGTATAATGTGGGTGATAGTTTGCACATTCTCTGTGTTTGTGTGTGTTTTTTTAGTGTGGTGAGTATATCTTCCTGTCACTCACCCATATATGTGTGATCTGTTTTCTCTGTCTATCCCTTCCTGGTGCTGCTTGTGACTCTGACACAAGCAGCACCAGACATATTCCTCAGGACAAATTGTCTCAAAAAACACTGAGCTGAACAACAAATCAGCTAAAAAACTCAAATTTGATTTTTCATTTTTAACTAACTATTGTTTTAACATCTTGACATTTTTCTTGATTAAATGCACTTGTTTGTGTAATGTTTTGAAAACACAATTAATTTTTTTCAATACATATTCTGTCAATGTTATTGCCCATATTGACATAAGTACATACACTGGCATGCTGGTAAAACCTGATGCAAGAAGTATTTTTTTGCACACAACAAACACAAATTTTAACATCAAAGTCTTTAGTGGATACTAATTTATCTCATAATATTTAGATTAATATTCTTCAGAAAATCCATTAACCATTCCATTGCAACGTGAATGTGGAAAGAACAAACAAAACAAGACTCAGAGTCGATGAACCCTGAGATGTTCCAGAACAGCTGATCAGAGTTTGTTCAATCAGTGAGTTAAGCCTGTGTGTGGTGAATGAAAAAAGCCATCCTCAGTGGAGCTCCAGTACTATGATTCACCATGGCAATAGGTAAATAAAAGGCAGAGCCTCCATTTTAATCCAGTGGATGTAGAAACATTAATGAATGTGTAATGTGCACTGTGAACATTTATCTTTAAAAAAAGACAGCAGTGACAGATCCTGAGCCAGAGCAGGGAAAAAGGTTAATAAGTTAGCAAAATAAAGTTTTATCTAGTGTAGGCCATTAATTCATCATTTACCAGACTTGAATTTCATTAATGGATGATGTTACAAATATTTATTCAGCTTTAATCTGACGGGGATAAAACACAGGGGCAGCAAGTGAAGATGAAAGTTATACTTGAAGATTAAAAAAGTATAGATAAAACAGATACATAGAGACATGATTGTAAACTCACAGTCTGAATATGTAATAATAAGTTTGGTCATTTTTAGTTGAAAAGGAGTAAACTAAGAGTACATTTTTAGACATCTATTTGTATCTTGCCTAAACAGCATACAGTGACTTTATTTCAACAAATATAGTAAATTTAAACAGAGTAACTGAAATGCTGTTAAAATATGTAACATTAAGACTATAAGCAGCCTATTTAAGCACTCACTTTTAAATTACATTTAGTTTGCAGTCTGAAGGTAAACCACAGTCCTGTTCACTCAGAAATATGAACATATTATCTCGAATATGACATGACAACTATGATAGGAATGTTTCAGTGCAACCAATCACATCATGATTGATCAACATAATCATTCATTGATCGTATATGTTTAAAGCTTCATAAAGATTTTTAAAATTTAAACTGAGATTACACATTAAATGTGCAACAAATGTTTCAGTGCAGGAACTGATCTAACAACCAGACAGCTTCCTGATCAGTGTGCACAGAGTCATAGTGTTAATAAAGAAGGACATGAAGAGGTTTGACTCTGAACTGAGGTTGAATTCATGCTGTGTAATATTTGAATGTGAGAGCAAAAACCGCTGTTCAAAGAAAGGACTGACTACCGCATAAAAGCGATAATATTGTTAACGAGTCCTTAAGTAACGAACTAATATCCAACTGGGATTTTGATTCTGACATACAGTAAACCACTGCTAATTAATGCGCTTCAATACAGTAACCATGGTAACTGACCAAGAGTTTAAGCTACCTCTCATTCATTTCCTTATCTCATGGTGAACAAACTCAGAATTTGGTGATGCGCATTTGCCACACGTCATTTTGGCCATCTTTGCTTGTTCCAACACATAAGCAGCCATTAAACAAATACTAATTTCAGAAATTAATGATAATATAATGCTACAACTTCAACAAACAAGTATAATTAATGTAATTCAGCCTGAGGTGCAAAACAGAACAACAAAACCAAAAACACCATGAAAAAAGGAAGTGTGTTGATGGGTAGTTGGTATACATATATATATATATATATATATATATATATATATATATATATATATATATACACACACACATACATACATGCATATAATATGAACACTGGACCTATTTTGTAATGTGTTCCATGTGAGATGACTGACTGAAGTTATGTTTTTCCAACAGAAGCAGCCCCCTGGAGCCAGAAGCAGGTCCATCAAACAGGCAGTAAAAATGACTTTTTCATCAATTTCTGGGAGAACTCAGACTGTCTGAGATTGGTTTTAACTTTCCTCTTGTTTGATTCACAATCTGTTATTTACTCACCTTTTCCTTATTAGACAGATTATTCCTTATGTTTGATAAATGCTGTTGATGGCTATTGATCGATTTCATTTACTGATAATGTCAGATGTTCTAGTCTTGATGTATTATTTGTTGATAATTTCATTCAAATGATGACTGCTTTGATCAGTGATATAATTATTCTGTAAGATGGATGCATATTGATAATTGCATTTTATGTATTATTCACTTGTTGCAATTCTAAAGAATAATTAAAATTCAGATCATTTTTAGTTTTGATTTTTTTTTTCATTTTTGCTGTTTTGATTTTCATTTCAACATTACCTTTGATTGTATTTTATCACTCAGTTTATATTTTTTATGCTACCTGTTGACTGTTCATTTTGAGTGATTTACAAACGTATTTACACCTTGATTTTGCCCTTTTTCATCATTTGCATCTTTAATAATTGATTGATTCAACTTTGATTGAGTCAAATTTTATAGATTTTTAAGCCATTAATTAGGATCTGTATAGTATTATGGATAATGGGATCAATATATTGTTTGAAAATAAAATATTTCAATGCTATTAAGTCTGGTATTTTAATTTCATCATGAAGTATTCAGTAGTGATTACATTTCAGATGGCAGCTACAGATTCCGCATTGATTACAGAGAGCTGAATGCAGCCACCATTAAAGAGTCATACCTTCTGCCATACTGCAGCTTTTATTGGACTGTGCTCCACTAAATGCTCTCACCTCACCTCACCTCACCACAGCCTTCCCGGCTGTGAAGGTAGAGCAGGTCATCCACTAATCAGAAGATCAGTGGTTCGATTCCCGGCTCCCCCAGTCCACACACCCTCACTAGCCCACCGATTGTGGCACACCCCGTCTTCAAGCATTCTTTCTTGCTGTACACAGATGCTTCACAGGACAATATTGGCTCTATGCTGGCTAAATTTCAAGACAATAAAAAGCATGTTATTGCCTATGCAAGCCACACACTCAACCCTTTGGAGAGAAAATGGTCTACTTTTGTTTGTTCTGTGAGGCATTTTAAACACTTCCTGGCTGGGAGCTCATTCACAGTGATCATAGATAATAAGCCACAGATGCCATGTCCAGGTGTCCCAACACACCCTCACCAAAGCTGTGCAGTGTGTCATCTCTACCATCAACTTCACTGACAAGATGACCCACGTTGACAGAGATGGTGATAACAACACCACCTCAGTGATTCCTGCAATCAGCCACACACTGGCAATTGACTTGGGAAAACTGCAGGAACAGCAAAGGGAGGATGAATGCCTCAGCATGGTCATTGCAGGTCTCATTTGCTCAGCATTGATGGGTTTGCATGGAAATGAGTTTAGTGGCCATTTGAGGGCAGAGTGTACATTGTGAAGAGTTAGACGCATCTGTTATTGGCCATACATTACTCTTCATATTCATAAGTTTTGTGGTGAGTGCTTGCCATGTCAAACATGGATAATAGAGCCCCACTACAGCCAATCCAAGCAGAGAGACCATTTCAGAAGATTGCTGCGGACATCAAAGAGCTACCAGTCGCTACACAGGGCAGCAGGTATGTTTTGGCAGTGGTGGACTATTTCACACGCTATGTTAACCTCCTCTCTTTGAAAGACCAGCATGTTTCTACTGTAGCTAAGTGCATTTTTGAGGACCATATAAGAAAACATGGCTTGTCAGAGTCAATTCACACTGACCAAGGCCAGCAGTTTGAGTCAGACCTCATAAAGCATCTTTGCACAACTGTATTGGCACACACATCACCATATCATGCCCAATCAGATGGTATGGTAGATAGACGAGACAGGACACTGAAGGATCAACTTGCTAAATACTTTTCGGAAAGTGGTGGCAAATGGGACAAGTACCTGCCACAGATTGAGCTGGACTAAAACTCCAGTGTTCATTTAAATTAAAATTTAAAAATTGAACTAGGAAATTAGTTTTAAGAGGGTATTTAAATGTTACTTTTTATTTTATTTTATTTTATTTTTTATCACAAAATCTTTTCTATCAACCAACAAACAGGACAGAGTCCATTCTGTGATTGGCAGTTGCTTTGGTCTGAATGAGTGAACAGCCAATCACATGACTGGTTCTGTCCTGCACAAAAAATGATGTAAAAACTGCAGGGATAAAATGAAAATGACCTGTAATAAATGTACTTATGAAAAGAAATAACATTTCATAATAATGAGCTAAATTTTGAAAAGTTATTGAATTATTAAAAATTTAATGGTCATATTACATATTTATCTGTATTTATGTGTTTTATTGTTTATTACTTAATATCTTATTTGTTTAATATTGAACCCTTTGGGTCTTCATACATCAGTAATGTCTATAGTTCTTTATGTGGAGTTTGACTGGTTCTCAATTTTTATTTTTCCAGGATTTCACATATCGCACATAACAGAAATCCAGAAGTCTGATGATGCTTAAACTTCTACATGATAGATGCCTCTATAGTCAACAAATGTTATTGTTTTACTGCAAATATAATGTGTTCATCAGGAATTGAAAGATGTTTTCTATCAGCTGTTTCTCTGTTCACATTTAAATTAGTTTCCTCTTTCTCTGTAGAAATGTTCTCATGTCTGTGTGTTTAATTTTAATTTTTTACTGTAATTAGTCTAGTTTTCATCTCTCAGGATGATTTTTAATTTTTGTCAGATTATGTTGTTAGAACAGAAAGATAGATAACAGGAAGTTAAAGCTACAGGAAACTAGATCTTTATTTTCCTAAATTCATAATCCAGCTTTATGTTGGCATAAAGACCTACTGTGCTCAGTATCTGAAGGAGGCGTCTGATGAAGAACTAATACAAGGCTGTTGAAATATCTCAATAACAATGCTATGAAATGTTCAGATATTCATGTTTAGAGGATGAATCCCACTGACTTTGGTGATCCTCTGACTTTCTCTCTAGCACCACCATGAGGTTTGACATTTTGTAGTTTAGAATAAAAAATCTCAACAACTATTAGATGAATTGTAGTGTAATTCGGTCATGGATGTATTATAGGAACTGGATATGGACTCAAAGATGGAGCCTATTCAATCTAATGAGAACTGATCGTCTGGTACATGAGCTGAAAGAGTTTCTTGCCTCTGGGTTTACTTCCGGGTTGGGCAGCTGACTGCTGCTGGCCTCGCCCACAAGTTTCCGCTCAGCCATGGACTTTACATTGTGATGATGTCACAGATTTTAAACTGCTTTTCTCAGCTCGAGGAAAGTTTTGCAATTATTAAATCCTCATGGATCAAAAATTCATTATAGAAATCGTTATAATTGACCTTGTTTGCAGCTGGAAGTGTCCTGTCAGCAGTTTTACAGACGTCTCTTTTACAGTGGTGGTCTGTGGGGAAAATGCTTACCATGAGTGGCCACAGAGCAAAATGGAAGCAAGGCTGAGTAGCGGCACCGTATCAAGTTCTTATTATACATCCATGAGTTTGGTACAGATATTCATTTTATACTAAATTTGATGATCATCTGACTTCATATAGCATCGTCAGGTCAAATTTTTATTTGACCAAACTCTTGCAAAACTGACAACATTCCCATCAGCCCCAGTTGTACTTTGTGCTTAGTGCTAGCAAATAAAATCATGCTAACATGCAAAATTAACATGTTTAACATGGTAAAAATTATACCTACTAAACATCTACATAACAGCATTGTGTCTGTGAGCATGTTAGCATGCTTACATTAGCATTTAGCTGAAATCACTGCTGTGCTAAAGTACAGCCGCACAGAGCTGCTAGCATGACTGAAGACTCTTAGGACCAAATCCACAAAGAATGCCCCCTTTTGCGCTGATGATATGCTGGCACAAACATGCCAATACAGTTTTGCAGCTGAGTGCAATTTGCCCTTGTTTTGCATCTGAGTGAGCAGAGATGTTTTCAGTGTTTCAGGCTTTTCTCCACATTTCAGCACACAGATTGGTCCATAATGAAAGCTGCAGAGAGCATAAAATCCTTATGTTGCATATCTTTAATTAACAGAGGTGCCACACACAGAGCAAAACCAACTTTCGTGTATTTGCTTCTTTTACTTCTCTAGTATTTGGCATCTATAACGTAATCTACTGAAATGTCAAATGTCAAAATACATCTATTAATGTGACTCAGGCAGGTCTGAAATGTGTTAGATTAATGTCTGAATCTTACAATAATGTTGTTCAGGTGTCATTGAATGTATTCAGGGCTTCACAAAAACATCAGTATTGATGATCCAGCCAGCTGTGGGCAACAAACAGCTGAAATAATAAGTGCGTCTCCAAACTGAGAGAGAGGCTGTGCACATTCATGCTTGGCACAGCAGTGGTAACTTCATTAACACCGGATCAGTCAGGATCTGACAGTAATTAATATTCTGTGTTCTGCTGCACATCTACACAACTCAGCTGTTAAACACAGATTCCAGGTTTATATGGTGGAATTGTAATAAAGCAGCCCTAATGGATGAATCCTGAGCTCCATCAGAGCTGTCAGGACATTTTTACTTTTAAGTTGCTGAATGTCCGAGATAAGCCTACCACAGGTAGGTTCCTAGGAAACAGAATGTAAAACTGAAACAGATCCATGATTTTTAGTTTTCTGTAGCTTTACTGAATTAAAACATAATTATTAATTTGTTTGTAAATGTATATTTCTTCCCGTGTTTTTACTTACACTCTTATCATTATGCAAAATAAACAAAAATTTAACTAAATTAAAGTGTGTTTAAAACTTCATTTTTGTGTACAGTCAAGAAAGATATTGAGTTATGAATGTATTCATAACTCATATGCAGTGGTGCAGTTCAGATGACATTTATACAGTATCAGTTAAAAGCTTTCACATTGATTTGGTAACCCTTGATTCCTTTTCTTTTTATTTTAATTAGCGATTGAGATTTTATTTGTACATAATACCCAGCTAATAGCTAATTTAATGAAGATTGAGATGTTTGCTAATTTAAAAGAAATCTGACTATAGCCATGTTTTTGTTTTATCTTTGTATTATCCATCTTCATTGTGTTGATTTATGTTTGTGTAACTCTGATAGACATGGAGTGCATCAAGGGTTTTCCTCATTTTGTCATCCTGAGGTTTTCTCTTCCTGAAAGGTAGAGTAGCTACACTCATGGGTCTTTTACCTGCCTGTCAGCCATTTGATGGGGTTGGATGTTTGGCCTGATGTGTACCTGGGACCCGTGACCTCTGTCAGGGATCTTCACCTCTGATGATGTTCCTTTGAAGTCTGAGCAAAAATGACGTGGAGTTCCCCAAGGCTCCATCCTGGAGCCTCTTCTGTTCAACATCAATATTCTCCCACTATCTCAGATTATATCATATTATGATTATATTATATATAAACATATTAAAATTATAGAGAAGACATGGAAGAAACTGTGTTAGAAATATGAATGAAATATAAAGAGCAAAGGTTTGCAGTCTGTGAGGGATTCATCCCACCGTCTGCATCTGCAATTAACACTTTTATCCTCAGGGAGGCGCTATAGAGCCATCAAAAATGAGAACAACTTGTTTTTCTTGCCAAATGCTGAACATCCTTATGATTTCACAATCACCCACCTCTTCTCCGTTATTATTATTATTTATTATTATTATCATTATTTTATTGTTATTATTTTTATTGTTTTAATGTTTTTGAAATCAAATTATATGTTAACGTGTTCGTGCTCTTTGTGCTCATCAGTTGTCTTGATTTGGTTTTGACTGTCTGTAAATAAAAAAACACTGTGGACACAGTATAATTCAAACTGTGCATGAATCAAAACTCTGAAATGTAATCACCACCGAATGCTTTATGATGAAATTAAAATACCACTGACTTAAGAAAATCCCAAAAAGTAGAGTCATATCTCACATTTCGGGGACTTTGGGGTTTCTCGTATTTAGTGGATGAGAACTCTGAATCTGTAGTCACAAACTCCAGCCATCAGGTAAATGCAGTGAAATGAAAAATGTAATGTTTCCCTCTGAAGTGTAGTGAAATTGAATCAGACACTCCAGAAACAGAAAAAACAGTATTCAGAACTACTGTGCTTAGTGTAACTGGATGCAGGTGGGAGTAAGAAGTGATGCAACAGTGACCTCTAGTGACCTCTGTGCATATTACATGTCCATCAATCACACAGTAGAGAGGAAGCTGCACAGTTTATATATGTGTGTGTGTGTGTGTGTGTGTGTGTATAAGATGTATATATAACATTATATACATAATACATTTAGGATTGTCAGTATTAGAGGACCTGGAATAGTTAGAAAATATTAACACAACAACATGTCATCAGAGCAGCGCTGTACTGTGACAGAAATAAAGACGGAACACTTTGACACGAAGTTAGATACTAAAAACATTTTTCTAAGAGGCGTCATGTGACTGTCACAGAGATATAAGAGGAGAGAATATTACAGCCTACAGTAGGTGATGTTACAGCTGTAACACAACACGATGCTGAACAGACAGCTGCAGAGAGACAACAAGGCCGCTGTCATTGTGAGAGAAGTTTCCTAGAAACTGAAATGTAGAAGCTGCTGCTGTGAATGTCACAAATTCTCTGAAATCACTCGTACATGTCTTTTAGGAACAGATCTGTTCATACGAGTGCTGCTTGCCTGAGGCCCATTGGCTCATAAAATTCAAATTATTTTACTTTATTCTCCTTTCTTTGCCTCCATACACTCACACGTTCTGTCATTCACCACTCCAGTCTTCCTTTGTACTGAATATACGACCGCCTGTTATCATGTAGCTGAAGTTTCACACTTCAGTTACACCTAAACCAGCTTGTTACATGAATGAAGACAGTGAGAAGCAGCTGAATGCTTTGAAAAGGCCAGTAAGTGGACTTTTGAGCTTAGATGATTTTGTTACTAGTATTGCTCAATACTGTTTTTTAAAAGTGTATACTGTTTATGAAAACAGCCAGTCCACTTACACTGTTGTCACACTGGTGTGTCGCTTTCGTCTGCTCCTATCTGGATGCTTTGGTCCTTTGTTCTGCTGGTCTCCTACAGTCACCAAAAAGACCAAATTTGATTTATTAGCAAAGCTTGAGTTCATGTAGCCTAATACATTTTATTTTAGCTCCAGACTACCTGCTTTTAGATACCAACTACAGGAAACCCTTTAAAGGTAAAATGACAGAGAAAGAAATACCAACATTTAAAGGAAAAGTAATTCACTGTCAGGTTAAGAATTTATATCTCCAGTTTGGGGGTTTTATGCTTTGAAGAAGTAAAGAAAGGACAGAATTAAAGAAGGAAAGGAAAAAAGGATGAAAAAAATTACATTTTAAGACATAAATGAACACCAGCTGTCAGATGAAGAGTAATTAAGTAAAACGTACAGTATCAGAATCTGAAATGTGGAGTAAAAGTAGGAAGTACACACACACACACACACACACACACACCCTCAAATGGCATGGACCCCTTCTGTTTGCAGTCAGATCAAGACTGTAAAACCCATGAAATTACAAATGTAGTTTTAGATTTTGTCTAAGGACAATTAATATTGTATGTTAGTATGTGTGTGTATATATCACAATATGTGTTGTTATGTACTTTAGTTATACTTTTATTCCACTGCCTTTAAGACAAGAAAGGTACCACTAACATAATCCCGTCATCCATGATAACACTATCATGTTTAGTGCCATTCTGCTTGTTTCACTTTCAGAACGCTAAAGATACTATCGAAATTGCAAAATTAGGTATCATGAAATTGTTAAATTGTAAATACTTTGATTATTGGAGTAACCGTATTCAGGAACTGTACCCACCTGTCTGTGGACAGGAGGGGACTGACTCTGCTCCCCCAGAACTCTGCAACACCTGGGATTGGCCAGGATGCACCTTCTGGGTGGGCAGACCGAAACTTTAAAACATTGTCTTATCTGAGACTCTGCGCTGTTGCTTTTAAGCTGTTTTTAGGTTTAGGCTGCTTGATGCTGGTTGTTGGTTTTCTTGCTTTCTGCCATGCTGGTGGAAAGCTTGCAGTTTGCTAGTCTGAAGATGTGAATCAGAGCAACAGGAGGTGAAACCTCAGAATGTAGAGTCATGAGTTGAGGATCAAGCCTGAGAGAGCATGAGAGCATAAGCCAGGAGCTCTCTTCCAATGGAAACTTTACAAGCCTGGACCGGCCGACTCACTCATCATTACAAGATCCAGACTCCAGCTTTTCACCCCAGCACATCGGACTCCATTCTTTGCAAGAAGCCACCCCAGGGAGCAAGTATTCGTACAAAACCTTCACCAACTTCCTTAAACTCTGGTGCCTTCATGATTTGTAATTTCTATTGGCAATTCAGAACTAAGCTGTTGTACCATTGATTTGACTGACTGCCTCTCAGGTAACAGTCATCTCATCTGTTTATCAGGTCTCTCATACCAACTACCCAATAGATAACTCTGCATCATGCATTTCAATCATTCACTAGCCATAGCCTTGTGTACCAGTTTCCCTTTCTCTCTTATGTCTTGTCTGTAAAATGTTGTAGTGTTTAGTACTTGTAGCTGTAGTATTAGTAATAAATGTGTATGTAACTAAAGTGGACTTGTTTGTGTTTTCTTGTGCTTGCATCTCAGTCACTTAACCTTAAAAGACCTTATACCCTTAATAACCCTTCATAATTAGGGCCTGAGCTCTTTGATAAAATGTAAAAATGAACCCCTAAAGTGCCGAAATGTGCTCTCTAGCGCCACCTATGTAACTAAAATGGCCGCCATGGCCTGTAGGAATGTCGTAGAGAGATCGAACCAAAACTCAATTATTCATTTCATCAAGACCTACAAATCATATGATGACACCCCTGACCTAAATCCAACAGGAAGTCCGCAATTAGCCTGCCAATATAAGACTTTGCCTCAATTTTGGCCCCCAAACAAACGCTATCTCCTCCGAGGGCATTAATGGTATCAATTTCAAACTTTGATAAATGACTTATGACACTGTGCTGAAAAAGTTGTTAAAAGAAGCAAGAGAGAGATCACTTTGTTGGTAAAATCACACATCTGAACCAGTCCATGGCTAAAATGAGCTCTTCTTTGTTTAGAAACAACATGTATATGCTAAATGTCTTTTAAGAAGCAGCCTTTACACCACTCAGGGGTTTTTGTTTTTAAAAGCAAATTGTTTTATTGGCATATAAAATTGTCCCCCCCCCCCTCCGATTTCATCAGGTGGGGGACAATGATATAGTTTGATGCGGTATCTTGGTTTTCCTCCTGTCCTCCCCTATTTTTTGAGTCACCAGCCGCCACTGGTGTGGGAGTTGAATGCAGCTCATTTTTGTAGGATACAGCAGAAAGGCCTATATACATACAGTACATTATATACAAACTTTGTATGAAGTTTGGTGTTATTATCATTTATTTTACAATAATTATAGGTCTTATATGTATAATTCAGTAGTGGGGATGACCTATGAGGGGAAGGGAAAAAATGGAGTGAGGATAACAGTTTAGTGATAAAGTGCTGTAGAAAAATACCATCAAAACTCAAATTTGTAGCTCTGTACTGCAGTTTTTCCTTTATTAGGGCCCCAGCACCTAGCGGTTCGCTCACACTCTCCATTCAAATATATGAGTATTTTTCTGTGTCCAGCTGCAGTTACTTATTCTCACACTGTTGAGATTTGATGTTTCATCATGACAGAGGAAGTTGCTATAACTTTATTGTAAATGCTCCAGTCTGCACCAAACCCGGCCTAAACACGTCTACATGACAATATTCCATCAGTGATGTAAACTGGCTGAACAGCGCCCCCTACGAAATTTCGGTGAAGCAGCCCCAGCAGCAGGCAAAATAGTGGATAAAGGAAGTGATGTTTATCTCCTTCTTGCACTGTCTGAAAACAGCCCGGGTCTGAAGACATCTACATGCCCGTGACAGAAGCCCTTCAATTGCGTTGCGGCCTGATGTACGCAGAGGCGCAAGGGCCCGTTCAACGCTTTGTTTCTAATTGACCTCTCTTGTGTGGTCAACAAGAAAGACTATTTCCCTATGGGTGGTAACAAAGTCTCTGGGCAAAAAAAAAAAAACCTAAACAAAGAGTGACACACTGCCACCTCAATAAGATATTAATCATTATGGATGGATGCTGCCCAAATCTGTCTCAAACCCTTCCATAGACATACAGTCAATGATATAAGCACTCAAAATCAATACTCACTCCCAATACTCACTCCCAATACTCAATACTCACTCCCTGCAGTTGAAATGGTTCTCATTGGCTGCTCGCCACTCAATTGAAATATATGTGTGAGGGGAGCTTCAGTGCTTTTAACCCGTGCTGCTGGTTGATGTTTGTGATACATTCAGTTAGTTTTTCACTACATGTAGAGCTAACTTTGTGTAGTCTGTGTTAGCATCATCACTGCAACAAGCTATGAATATGTGTCATGTTAGCCAGAGCTGACTGATACCTATCAGGTCGTGTGGTGAAAAACCTTTTTCTGAAATACAAGGATGGAATTCACCTCTAAACAGTAATTTTAATGGTTTCCAGCAAGTTTTTTTTAATTTCAAAATACTGAAAAAGGTCCACATGCAAGCTATTAGGATATTGTGTCTACATGTTTTCTGCCTCCCTGCTGCGCTGGATCCTTTGTTTTTTGTAAATGGAAAACCTGTTGATACTAATAACAATGCATTTATTGAACTATGTTTTGTATGTGAAATCTTAATCTGCAAATCAACTGTAACTGTCAAATAAATGTAGGAGATTAAAAAGTTATATTTCCCCTTTGAACTGTAGTCTAGTAAGTAGGTGCAGAACATAAAAACACTCAAATACCTCACATTAACTGAGTAAATGTACTTACTTTCTGACAGCTGCCCTCTGACCTTTTTAAAGAAGCATACAAACATGGGAAAGAATATTGTAACCCTGGTGTGTATCCTCAGCACCAGGTGGAGGACAAGCTGCAAAAAAGATACAAATTCACCTCACTTTAAAAACCATTTGCATTTAATCCTTGTGTTGTTGTTGTTTTTTGTGTTGAACAAAAATTGCTTTTTTTTTACACATGAAAACTGTGAACCACCATATTTAATCACATGAAAATCTTAATCAAACATATTAAAATTATAGGAAAGGCAACCACATTAGAAATTTGAATGAAATGTAAAGAACAAAGCTTTCCAGCACTTTGTGCTTTTACCCTCAGGGAGGCGCTATAGACAAGTAATAGCCACCAAAAATATGTACAGCTCCTCTTTCTTGCCAAATGCTGAACCTCATTATGATTTCATAAACACCAAGCTACTGTTTTTAAAATCATGTTGTATGTTAATATGTTCCTGCTGTTTGTCCTCATCAGTTGTCTTGAACTGTTTTTGAATGACAGCAAATAATAAAAAACTGTGGACACTGGCAGGTGCAGTTGAATGAATACATGAAACAACCAGACCAACACTGTATGGAAGCAAAGAAATGCTGAAATTATTTGAATTTTATGAGAAACCACCTAATTGTGAAATTTAATCATAACTGAATGTTTTATGTTGAAATTGAAACACTGACTTAGATTTTATGAGTAAAACATATGATGTATTTTGTATTTGTTATTAATTTGTAGAGATCTGTTTTGACTTTGACATTAAATGATCTGTTTCTGTTGACCAGTGTCAAAAAACAAATCGCCTTTGATTCAGCGACATGAAAAATTACAAAGGGGTGAATATTATACAGACACTGTATATCTATACACACTCACTGAGCACTTTATTAGGAACACCTTGAAATCAAATAAAATCCAATACAACAGCTCTGCTGTAAATTTTACGAAGCTCACAGCTGCAATGGCTGTGGCTCAGGAGGTAGAGCGGGTCGTCCACTAACGAAAATCGGTGGTTTGATCCCCAGCTCCTCCAGTCCGCATGCTGAAGTGTCCTTAGCCATCAGTGTGTGAGTGTGTGTGTGAAAGGGTGAATGTTGGCATGTAGTGTAAAGCAGTTTGAGTGGTCAAAAGACTAGAAAGGCACTATAAAAATTTACCATTCATACATTTTCAGTTTTTGTTGACATTGCCAGAAAGGTAATAATTCAACTTTATGTTTATTATTGAGGTTGTAGTGGGTGGTGGTTTACTGGAGTGTATTATATTGAAAAGTGTAATAAATACATGTAATCAGTGTGTGCACTTCCATCCAACAATAAAATGACATTAATACCATGCATATACAAAACATCAAAATAGAACAATTTAAGTAGGTTGACAAATAAAACAACACAATGTCAGTTCATCTAAACACACATTGCAAAGAAGTTACAAAAAATATATATATTTTGCTTAATTATTTTGCAGGCCTGTCTTTGAGATATAATAACACCTACAGCTTCTTTTTAAAACCTTGTTTTGTAGATTCTTGAGATATAAAGTGTGACAAACTGTTCCAGTGAGATAGTTACTTCATAGATATGGTCTTTGGTTAGGGTAGCATGACCCCTCTTCACCTACCTTGTTTGGTAATGTTTGGCAATAATTTAGCAATTATTGCTGTTTGTCCCATGCAGGACACTGTAGTTCTACAATTCATTCCGTACAGGATGCCATTTTTTTAAAAGTTTGCTTTCACTACTTTGTAAGGTAAGCAGTGTTAATGGAAGCCTACATCATCCTAAATATCTGGGCTAAAAACACCCATCTTGTCAATCTGTTCAATTATTGTGAGATGTTAATGTCTGTCTTTGGAGGAGTGCTGGATCTGTTTTATACAACTTTCTGCAACCTGGAGACAGAGGGCCTACTCAATCCAACAATGATATCCAAATATGTGCACTACACTGGACCTTTCTTCTGCAAATCGATAGGCATCTGCATTTGTTCAAGGAGGGCTGGAACCACCATTGAGGGGAATCGTTCACCACACCAGCTACAGTCTCAAAACCAGCGTTACAGTCAAGATGTTAGGTGGCTGTCCTCAAATGTGGGCGTTATCCCACCTGCCTTGTTTAGTCCGATAGAATGGAACTCCAGTGTTTTTCCCCTCTTGGTTCGGTTTGTTTGTTCAGCTGTGAAACCAGCAGTCAAACTTGGTGAGGAGGTGGACTCTCTCGGTGACAAACAAACTCTGGAGTGGTTCATTTGAACTTGAACAAACCAAGACCCGACCCGACTACCAGCATGCATTTTGGGATGGAGCAGCTCCCGTAGTTCAGGTGAGTGTTATGGACTTGTAATTAATAACAAAGAAGCAAGCGTTAGCAAAGAAGCAACTCGGAAACGTTAGCAACTGGTATTTAGCAACACAGAAACAAAATGAGTGGAGTGTTGACATGGAGCAACAAGGTAATACATTGCCTTCTGTATATTTAGCCCAAACAAGCTCTACAATAAAGAAGAAATGCCAAAGCTGCTGAAGGCGCTCCATGCCCATGTTGGAGACAGGATTCGCCAAATGTGTTTGTACAATAAAGCGAGAGAGGAAAAAAAAAAAAAATCTCCCAAGTAAACATGTCCTTTTTCCAACTTTCAACCTAGAAATCTGTCTGACCAATCAGCTGACATGTGACCATGTGTGACATAACCATGTGAAAGCAAACTGAACCAAGTGAATAAAGTATCAACTGTGTCACTACTCAACTGCAAACAGACTACAGGTGTTAAAACACAGAACACCATCTTACAAAAAGAGGCAGTAAATAGTAACAGTGGGCAGTTAAGATGAAGTCGACAAACAAATTTTGAACAAGTGAATTTTATTAACAATATTGCAGTCCTTAATTACTCCATGGTATCAATGTCAGTGCTCAAATCTGACTGAAGCCAGAGTAGGAGGATATGCCTATCATCAGGTCTCAATGAAAATCTTCATAGCTCAGCCAGTCCAGTAAAAAGTACCTTTAAAAACATAAAATAATACAAAATATATATATAAACATACATACACCATATATATATATATATATATATATATATATATATATATATATATATATATATATATATATATATATATTTATACACAAACTTAATTTTGAAATCCTGTCAATGCTAATGTGTAACAGTTTTATGCTTTAAGTTACTGGTACCTCAACACTAGATGTCACTAAATCCTAAACACTGGTCCTTTAATGCCTTACATCAAGACAGCTTTCAGTGGGACTGTTGCTGTTTTACAGTTTGACCTGCTGTTTGTCTGTGATTATGTGACCAACAACCATTGGTGACCAGTCAAATCAGTTTATTTGGCGTAGCCTTAATGAGCAAAGAACTGTTTAGCAGTTTTCAACCAAACGCAGACACTGAGACACTTATTTATGTTCAGGGTTGGTTGGCCACATGAAGCACTTTTTTCTAATTTTGTGTGTTGATGTGTTATTAAACATAATCTCTGCCTGGATGATGATGACAGTAATGAATGAAGCTACATTTCTATGTGTCTCTGCAGTGGGAGGGAGGAGGTCGGGGTGGATGGGGGCCTACAAGATGCAGGACTCTGACAGCAGAGACCCGGGTTCACATCCTGAGTCCTGTGTGTGTTCAGGTTTGGTTCAGGTTAGTGAAAGATGCTGCTGTGGCTTAAATGTACATAAACATGTGGAGCTTCAAGTTACTGCAGACTTTTTTCTGTATTGAACAGAGACCAGGATCTTTCTCTGACCTGAACCAAGTGCTGCCAGAGTCTGAACACAACCACACACACTTTCATACTGCTGGAGTTTCTACCAGCAGAGATTTTACTGCAACATCAGATATTTTGTGGGAAAAAAAACAACCAGGTACGTTGTCTCTGAACATTTTATTCATGCATTAACTATAACATTTTTGCAATTTAAATACATGAATTAACAATATTTTTTCATCATTTTGAGAGAAAATGTGATTCAGCAGCGTTACGTTTCTAACAAAACATGTGCTGTTGCAATTTAGTCGAACATGAATGTAATTTCTAGGAGACAGAGTTGGCTCAAAGTGTAGAAGAACAATATCAAACAACATCTACATTTATGAAGACAGAATGAAAATTTCAGAATAAGCAAGTAAGAAGTTGAACATTCTCAGAAACATGATCAGGTCTGTATCATCAGCAGAGAGGTGAAAAATAGCATGTTTATAGATAATAAACATGCTATAAAATCTGCCGATTAAACAAAAAAAAGAAAGAAAGTAGAAAACAGGAACCTTGCAGCACAAGTTACCCTGCACAGTGCACAATTCAGATCCAAATCCAAACATCATCATGTGTTTGCTGTGAGTGTAGAGTAGGTTTAGTCCGGATCCCTGCTGTCTGGATCCAGGTTCTGGTAGACAGAGTCTTCATACATGGAGACTGGAGGACGGTTCTCATTGCTGACAGATAACTGAAAATAAAACAGTAATGACATCAATTAATATAACAGTAACCACGGTAACAGCCCAGATCTTGTGTTCTTCAATTATTTGATGGTATTTTAGCGATAACAACTGGACAGGCCAGAGGTCTATTAACAGTAATTATGATTTTATTTAATTATAGTTTTGTTCATACTAGTGAAGTAGTTGCAGACATGAGATTGTTTATTCCTAACTGCAAAAATAAAATGTATAAATGCCAACAGTAAGAGTTAACATGAGACATACAGAGTTAAAGGAAGTCACCTCCATGTTTCTGCTGTCTGAGGTTCCTCTGGTGTTCAAACCAGAGTTCCTCTTCATCTTCAGTTTGTAGAGGAGCAGCAGAACAACAGCCAACAGCACAAACACCACAGGCAGGAATACAACCAGAGGCCAGAAGTAACCTGGGCGAGAAACCTCAGAGATGGCTGGGAAGGAAGAGAGAGAGAGAGAGACATGTAGAAGTTTAAAAGACTGGGATCTTTTGTCTTGTATTAGAAGCTTAAAGGTTCCCTGTGGAGTTTTTGACCACAAGTAGCTTGTTTTTACATGTGGATCTACGTTGTGCACACGTGGTTGATGTGATACACAATCCTGCCAGTGGTTTCACATCATCCCACTGATCTACAGGATGCAGGAACCTGCCCAGAAACACAGCAATGCACCAACAAAAGCAGGAGAGAGGAAGACCACAAGCAATGCAAGATTTAAAATACTTAATATAATCAGCTTTACAAATATTTATGATTGAGGAGACATATTCAACACTTATGTTGGACCTAAAGGATACACTCAGCATGTTTTGGTGAGTAACACTGAATATAAATATAACCTTGTTTACAAGAAAACTACACAGGGAACCTTTATCAAAAATGAGATCTTCCTGTTGAAAAAACATCTCAGACTTTGGTCTGAATGTTTCTTGACTTGTCATGTGCTGACATCACATGTTAATAATTATCTTACATCATTAGAAACGTAGCATGTGTTTAAACATTAGACGTGAAGATAACAAGGAAATTTATCACAGCATCCATCACATACACAAGAAATACGCAGTATTAAATATGTTAATGAAGTAAATGATTAAGAATATTTGAAGTGAGTTTGTTCTGTTAATCACAAGAAATTATTGTTATTTGATTTTTGATTACAGAAGAGTAAGAAAATAACGTCCACAGGTTGATTTTCTGACATTAAACATAAAAGCACAAATGTCTGAAAAGGTTTTTAAAAATCGTACAAACTGATTGTTGTAAATTTAAAAACTAACATTATAAAGGCAACACATTTTACATTAGATTACTTTGTGACTCTACAAATGAGTTTCATCTTTACAAACATTTTAGAGTATGATGTCTTGAACATTAAGGAACCTGAGGAACCGTTCTTCTCTATGTTACCTAATGTTAATAGAAATATAGAAAAGGTCCCAGGTTGGACAACTAGTATGACTCTGCCAACCTCAGCACTCCTCTTGTTGTCACAAATCAACTTCTGGCTGTAACCCGAAAAATAAGATATTTGTTTCTGTCATGTCATTTCCATCCACTCTTTAAATGTTGTATTCAAAATTCATTTTTTAAGATTATTTCTTGGGCATTTTATGGCTTTATTTGATAGTGATAGTGGAGAGAGACAGGACATGTGGGGAGTAGAGGGATGACATGCAGCAGACAGTCCGGCCAGCTGGGAATCAAACTGAGGACTCGCTGCTCAGGGCGTTAGTGTCCATGTGATAACCACTCAGCTATCAGGTCACCCCCAAAACTCATTCTTTCATATTTTAAATGAAAATATGACAACTTTTCATATTTAACCATCCAACAATTGATATTCATTGAACAGAATGTGGACTGAAAATAAAATATAAAACTCACCATCTACAACAAAGATCGAGAACGTGTAGGATGAATCTGGAGACGAAGCTCTGCCGTAACCACACTTGTACCGTCCTGTGTCTGACTTCTTCAGCTGTGTGATGGTCACATACAGTCCAAATACAGATCCTTGTGTATATTCAATGCAGTATCTGCCATTCTGAGCTCTGTTCTCTTCTGTTTCAACCAGGATGTCTTCTTCTTTTTTACATTCATCCTTACAGAAGAACTTCCTGCTTCCATAGACAGTATTGAGGCATCCTTGTGTGACACTTCCTCCCACAGTTTCTGCACGGATGAAACTAGTGTTGTCACCCAACGTTGCAGCTGAAAAGATGAACAATCAACAGTTACTGTCTGTACTTCCTGTAAGATGCTGCAGTCTGATCACAATATTTCCTGCTTCACATTTACACAGATCCACAGAGTCACACTGGGAGCTGCCCAGTTCAACCAGTCTGACTGCTGGAGTAATGATTTCATCCAACATTGATACACTGAGTCAATATATCATAAACGTCTCACATTCTTCCAACAATTTAATTAAATTCTATCTGACTTCATTTATTCTTAAGCTTCAGAATCATTAAATGGGATGAACATAGTAAATATATCAGGTTTTATGACTTTCAGTAGAAACTCACCATCTATAACTGTGATGTCAAAGTCAGTGTAAGCATCTGGGGATGAAGATCCACCCAAACCACATCTGTACCGTCCTGAGTCTGACTTGGTCAGCTGTGTGAAGGTCACAGTCACAATTCTTCTTCCAGAAGATCCGTCTTCATATCTGATGCTGTATCTGCCACTCTGAGCTGTGACACCATCTGTTTTAATGAGAATGTCTTCTTCTTTACATTTTCCTTTACAGAAGAACTTGGTGCTTCCAGATGAAGTCAAGTAGCAAATAATAGAACCACGTCCTCCTTCAGCTCCAGCATAAAGGTCTATTGCATTGACGAGTCCAGTGTTTCCATCCTGCAGTGCTGTTGGAAAGATGAACAGTGAATACTGATGATCAATACTTTGTGTATTGTAGACTTACTGTAAACAGACTGCAGATTAATGAGGGCTAATCCATCAGTTCACAGAGAAGCAGAGATGATACAGAGGCAGCCATTAGCAAAGTTTTCACTGACTGTACAGCAGTTGCTGTTGTTCTACTTGTAGCTGCAGTTGTAGTCACAGTGTCTCTGTGTAACGTCTGTTTTTCAATGTTTTTCTTTCATACTTTCTAATATCAAACACATTAATGAGCAACAAATATTCATGATGGATGGTTCATATGTTTTGTTAAATTATATTTAGTTTAGTTAAATTACAAGATTAGATTATAGAGATGTTGTAATTAGTAACAGAATAATTTAGAGAACGACAGGAAAACGAATTAACTTGACAGCAACATAAAAACTTGTGTGATACAAATCTGACATTTGTTAAAATGAACACAATGAATGTCCAGAAGCAGTTTGTGCTGCAGCTTTACAGACACAGTCAGGTAATCAGTCCTCACCTGATAAGAAGCAGAAGAACAGAACATGGTGGATATTCATTCTGAGTTTGATCCTGATGCAGAAAATCATCAAACTGTCAGAGAACTGCCTCTATATGTCTGTCTGATCAATCAGGAAGCTGACGATGATTTAAGTTAACACTCCTTCCTCTTCCTCTTTCTCTCTCTCTCTCTCTCTCTCTCTCTCTCTCTCTCTCTGTTTGCAACATTACGACGATGATGATGGTGGTTAAGGGTACATTACTGAATGAATAAGTTTATTTTTGACCCCATTATATGACCTCAAACAAATCTTTACATACTGTATAATATCCCAGGAGATATCCAACGATGAAGATTAAATAAATAGCAGGAGTTATAACCATTTATTAAATATCAATATACAACTTATAAATGATAAATGGGGACGATGTTAAAGTCAAGTGTTACCAACAGATATTCAAACAAATTGAAGGAAGCAATAAGAAAATGTTTAGTGAAGTGTTTGTTCAGAAAAGAAAAATAGATCAGTGAGAGATATCTTGGCTCTAACTGAGACTTGGTGAGAGGAGTGTGTTCCTCTTTGTGTAAAAGTAAACTTCCTTATTTCTAAAATGCATCAGACAACCTTCAGAACCAAAGTGTCCTGAGTGTTAACTCACACCAATGAATGTGTTTGTTCCCTTCAATTTGCTTCTCAAGGTTTCTCATGAGCTTTAAAATATATTGCTCATTTCTTCTCTTTCTTTTTCTTTTTTGTAGAATAACACAACTATTTGTAAATTAAGAAACATATGATGTGAACAGCTGTATTTGAGATTTATGATGGGTTATAAATATGTAGACTTTATTTGCCTAAGAAATAGACCTAACAAGAGCATTTACTAGAACTCTGAAAGTGTCAGACATGAACACTGACTTGAAGCTGACTTGAAATTTGTTGGGAAATAAAAAAAGATTCAGTGAAGAAAACAGTGAAAGACTGCAGGACCTCTAGAGGCACGAGGCTCTGTGCAGCAGCAACATTCACACCACTTGCAGCAGTTCTGGGAGAAGTAAACTGTAAAATTCATGATGCAGCTGTTTTGATGTGCAGTGAGAACAGCTCTGACTGAAGTCACTTTTAAATCCTAAACCTTTTATATTAAATTGAATGAAGCAAAGTAAAAGTTTAGTGAATGTCAGCACTCTCAACCAGTTTAGATTAAAGGGTTCGTTTTCAGCTTATTTTGTTTTTCTGTCATTTATATCTGGGGATGCACAATATTGGTCCGATATGCCGATATTTTCCATTTCATTTATGCCGATATGATGCTGATACCAATATATGCACACATTTTTTCCACCTGGCTGAGGAGACTATTACACATACATTCATAGATTGTACTAAGTGTGATTAAGAAAGACAATATCTGAAGGAAGAATTTAGGGGGACTGGAGTTCAGGAGCTCAGCATTAAAACTTTAATGAACTTGCCGAGTGGGTCAAGCAGTTTTTTTGATTTTATTAGACAGACAGGATTGATGGGTCGGATTTTATCTCTGGTCCACACTCCAAAGCAGCAGGTGGCAATAATGTACCTAATATGCTGTTTGCCAATCGCCAGTATAAACCGAAAAGTAGAAGTTTTTTCAAATAGAGTGGTACATCCTGTCAGCCGAGGTGTTTCCTATCTGTGCAGTTGAACACAGCAGCTCCTCCATGGACTGTTTCACAGCGAGGTGACAGAGGAGAAGGCAACAAATCAGCCTGTCATATCAGCAGAAATGTTCATTTCTGGCTAATGCCAATATTTCATTTTAAAGCCTTTATTGGCCGATACCGCTGACATATGTCAATGCTGCCTGTAAGACAAAGCCCAGGTTTCAGCTGCCCTGCTCTGCATTTGCCAAGTTTTTTTTACTTTCCTGACAAGATGACGTCAGCTCATCCCATGTTCACATATGTGCGTCTGTTCTGTAATCTTTGTTGCTAACGTTGTTACTAAGGTTGTTACTAAGGTGGTTGCTAACGTGTTTCCATGTGTTGTTCACATTGCCCACTCTCATATTTCAGATCTGATTCAGCTCCAACATGTACGGATGGATTTGAGAAGTTGACATTTGGAGTAAAGAAGGAGAAAAAGAAGTGAAATCCTGCTACTATAGCTTGTTTACGTAGCCTCCGGAGCCAGAGGAAGCTTCCTGAAGCTGACCAATCAGAACAGAGTGGGCTCATCAGGAGGCGGACCTTAAAGAGACAGAAGCTAAAACGGCCTGTTTCAGACAGAGGCTGAACTGAGGGGCTGCATAAAGGACCAGTAGAAGCTAAATAAGGAATTTTTAACTGGAAATCATGCAAAGATATTCCAGTACAGCCCCAGAATATAAATATACACCTGGATATGTGCAATATACGTGTTCTCTCTAATTCTTTTAAATCCGTCTGATGCACTTTGCTGTAGTTTCCACTATCAGGAGGCATCTGTCTAGACACCACTGGGGTGTTCTTACATAGAAAGTTGGACACAGGTGTCACTTTGGCCGAGCAAACGCTGCTGTCGATGGGCCACACAAAGGTAGTTTTCTCAGTTCAACAAGCATTTCATTTAAACTAATCAGCAGCTGCCTCATCTTGAGGCTGAAGAACATAAAAGTGCTACAGACGGCCA
This sequence comes from Thunnus maccoyii, assembly GCF_910596095.1. Lineage (NCBI taxonomy): Eukaryota > Metazoa > Chordata > Actinopteri > Scombriformes > Scombridae > Thunnus > Thunnus maccoyii. The sequence goes on from NC_056536.1 coordinate 33,415,080, forward strand.
CTAGCTGCTCCAACTGACTCCCATTCAAAAAGCCTCAACTTCTCTCTGGAAATATGGAGTCAATCATTGTTTTCAATGAGTCATTCTGGTCTCAATCTCTAAATTCAGGTCCTCTAATAAGTGTGCTGGTGGTCATTTTGGAAATTATTGCTCTGTTAATACGATTTGAAGACTTATAGTAGCTTTGATGTCTGCTGTGTGGACGATGATTATTAGCTGTGATTGACAGTTGGCTCACCTGCTGCTCAGACAGAATAACAACAATCATAACAATAACAATAACAGCAGCAATAGCCGGGGAAGGATGCCAACAGGACTGCGAAGGCAATTGGCTCCAGGAGTCACACTGAGTCAGACTGTTGTCACAATATTTCACTAAGTTTAATGTTACTTCATGATGATACCTGCCATAGAATTGGCACTAAAGAATTGTGTAGTGACAGCACTACTTTAAACAGCCACAAAATGTGAACAAGTGAACACGTGCTCCATTGTGCATTTATTTCTGAAATGACTACAAACTTGCAAACAATTTACATTTCAAATAAAAGTAAATGGAAACTAAAATTTATTACAAGAAATCTACCACATGACCTGTCTCTCAAAATAATTTAACATAGATGAGGTCTATAAAGCCTGGGATCTGCATGTTTCAGGCTTGATCAGTTTTACTGTTTTTATAAAACTGGAGTAATGTTGCCTTTGTGCTGTAAGCTGTAAGATGAGGTGCTAATGGTGCAATGTGGCACTTTTAAAACACCTTGCAACAAATTCTGTGTCAGAATTTGACTCAAACTTCTGTCTGGAGATCAATGCTTGTTTTTAGAGATATGACGTGAAAATGCTAATGTGTGTTTGGTTTAGTCTGATTGAACCCATCCTGAATACAGTGAAGGCCTAAAGTTTCATTTTTGTACAATAAACTATGTGTTAATGTAGCTCTGAACAACAGTTTGTTTGTTGTGGTAGCATCTTACTTTACACTACTTCACAAAAAATGGATTAAAACCAACTATGTGTCCGTTTGTCAATGCTTCTGATTTCCCAAACCCTGTCTGTGCTACAGATAGACAGTTCTTTTTTTTTCTTTGTAATACTGCATTTATTATTAGTGATGAACTTAAATGCACAATATGTTCATTCAAAACAATAGCAAAAGATGGAGTGTGATGACGGTATGAAGGAGCAAGGGATCATGGGAGTTGTTGTCTTCATTGTTAAATAACTGACTTCAACGGGACAGGATTACTCCAGTGTTCATCATTCAGGATGTTTTTACCCGCAGAGGTCTCCTCCTCTCCAGAACAAACGGATCCGGAGATTACAGGTAAAAACACTGAATAAAGCTGTTTCACCTAAAAAATCAGTGTTTCTCTGACGATGTTCGGCGACCACCAGACGCCCGGTACGGGCTGTTAGCCGAGCTGCTGCTAACACTTGTTCGGTTTATTTCTCTTATAACATAAGATCCAGACGTTCAGTCGGTTTCTCCAAGGAGCCAAATTATCCGCAGAGGTCTCCTCGTCTCCAAAAACAAACATACACTCAGATTAAAAATACTAATTAAAGCTGTTTCACCTAAAAAAATCAATATTTCTCCGACGATGTTCAGTGACCACTGGACTTCCTGGAGGGGCTGTTAGCCGAGCTGCTGCTAACGTTTGTCCAGTTTATTTCTCTGATAACTTAAGATCCAGACGTCCAATGACTAAAATCCTTATTCTGGCTAAAAGATATAGTTAAAAACCACCTAAATTTATCATGAAAATGTGGCTTAAAACTGAATAAAAGTCCATTTATAACAGTTTGTGTGGAAGAACGACAACACTTACTCTTAAGTTACTCTTTGGTAGACGCCATTGTAGCGGACAAACACAGTGCCGCCGTATGCATCTTGTGTGTGTTTACTCTTTGGTAGAGGAGGTATGACGCCATTGACATGCGACCAAATGAAACGGTCCGTTACTTTGATTAAATTACAGATTTCTCTGGGTTTGAAAACTGTTGGAAACATTTGGGATAATGTAAGTACACAACTCAACAACATATATAACATAGGTCTAGTTGTTTTTAGACATTTAATGTGGAATAATTACCTATTATACCTTTGATAAGATCCACTAGGATGACATGACTTTAAAACCAGCAGATTATTTAATGTTTACATCTTTAAATGTAAGACCACATTTGCCCAGAAAACTAACAAAAGAGGAAGAAAAACATGGCAAAAGAAGAAAAAGCTCCAGGGCTGCACTCAAATCAGGATATATGGTTTATAAAGATTATGTGCCTGTGGTTCATGTTTTATGTCTGGATATTTTTTGTTTTTATAAATACTCAGCACTACTTATGTTTTTTTAATAGCAGCTGAGTCTCATGTTTAACGGTAAGACACATTTTAATGCCTTTGTTCATCATCTGTGATATGAAAACATCACTTTTCCACAGAGCTGGAAAGAAATAAAAAGTGTGAGTCCCGGTCATATCAGAAGAGAGGAGATAAAACTTAGCGCAACCATAAATGACAGCAAAATGCAGTAGACGCTCACACTGAGCTGAAATAAAACGAGTAGACATAAATTAGGTAAATAACTCTCCTCTCTTCTGTTTCACCGCAGGTGAGGCTGAGAGCTCGGTGTGTGTGTGTGTCCTCTGAGCGCAGCAGAGGAGAGACAGTGAACCAGGTGAAATACTCGAGTTGACGACAACTACACTCGTTATGTTACTGTAAGTACAATAGAAGCTTTGCAAGTAAAAACCCAATAAGAGTAATGCATAACACTAATTTAATAAAACTTGCTGAAAAATGAAGAGGAGCAGCAAGATGATGTCTGATTAATCAGGAAGCTGAAGACGCTTTAAGTTAACATTCCTTCCTCTTCCTCTTTCTATCTCTCTCTGTGTTTGCAACATGATGAGGATGATGATGGTGGTTAAGGGTACATTAATGAATTAATCATTTTTATTTTCGACCCCATTATTTGACCCATATGACCTCTGTGGAATTATTCAGACACATTAAACACCAACAAACCAAACGTTCCAGTATGTAAACACACCAGCATCTCACAGCACAATATATTGACCTCATACAAATCTTTACATACTGTATAATATCCCAGGAGATATCCAACAATGAAGATTAAATAAATACATACACACAGTGTAATCTATATGAACACAAGTGTAATATTAATGTGTGTAGATCAGTGGTTTCATGATGAAGCTGCTGACTGAAGATAAGAATAATCACTTTACCCCATTTATGAGCAACATATAAACATTTAATATATAGTTATAAAGTATAAAGATATTTGATTCATTCTCATTATTTTTTATAACTTCTCCTATGAGGACATATTTTATATTATTATAACTGAGTTTTACTATATTGTCATTCATTATCAGTTTATACAGCAGCAAACACTTCTGGGTTCCAACAGGAGTTATAACCATTTATTAAATATCAATATACAACTTATAAATGATAAAAGTGGGGACGATGTTTAAGTCAAGTGTTACCAATAGATTTTTAAATCATGAATCAAACAAATTGAAGGAAGCAACAAGAAAATGTTCAGTGACGTGTTTGTCCAGAAAAATAGAAATAGATCAGTGAGAGATATTTTGGCTCTAACTGAGACTTGGTGAGAGGAGTGTGTTCCTCTTTGTGTAAAAGTAAACTTCCTTATTTCTAAAATGCATCAGACAACCTTCAGAACCAAAGTTTTCTCATGAGCTTTAAAATGTATTGCTCATTTATTTTTCTTTTCTTTTTTGTTTTACAATAACACAGCTATTTGTAAATGAAGAAACATGATGTAAACAGCTACATTTATGATTTATGATGGGTTATAAATATGTACCCTTTACTTGCCTAAGAAATAGACCTAACAAGAGCATTTATTAGAACTCTGAAAGTGTCAGACATGAACACTGACTTGAAATTCATTATGTTAGTGTGTTGTGAAATAAAAATGATTCAGTCAAGAAAACAGTAAAACCAAATTTAACTTGCTAAAGTTGTTCAAATATAATTCTTCATTAAATTATCAAAGCAAAGTAACATGATCACTACCAGTTTTCCAGATCGTCTGTGTTGCTGAGCTGCTGTGTTGATCCAGTTTGACCTGCTGTCTGTTTGTGATTGATGACCAGTCACATCAGTTTATTTGGAGTAAAACTTTATAATCTTTTGTGTAACAAAAGCTACTGCAGAGTGTGACATTATCTCTTCACAATCACCACAGTAACACCAAGGCCAACAGATCAGTGAGGAGAACTGATCAATATGATGATCAGTTTTCCAGATCCTCTGTGTTGCAAAGCTGCTGTGCTGATCCAGTTTGACCTGCTGTGTGTCTGTGGTCACCTGCCTTCCTGCTTCACTGCCTTGAGTTGAGATTTTCGACTAGAAGTCTGTTTATTGAATTTAAAAGTAAAACTGTCTTTCACTCAACCAGCCTGTCTGAGTGTCTGCATGAGGGTTCTGCTTCCTGTTGTCTAAACTGGTTTGTTACAGTACAAACTGGCCAAATGTGGACGATCAGCACGTCAACCATGAAAATGGAGATGTGAAACTGCATATTAATTCTATGATTTAAGAGTAGGTTTTCTGAATAAAGAGACTGGGTTCCTGAAGCTCCACACTATCAGCCAAAGAAACTGAGTCCTTTAAGTGAATTTAGGAAGAGTTTCATAATGACTCAGTAAAGTAGTTTTGATGAACCTCATTAAAAGCTTCTCATAAATATCACATTATAAAGTGACAAATAATGATTACAGGCCAGAAAACATGTGAAGCAACATGTGATGTCAAACAGGAAAAGGTACAAAGATGAGCAGCTCAGATTAAGAAGCTGCAGCGTTCAAAACAATTTGAATCAAATGTTAAACTTCTCTGTGTGTAAATGTCTTTTTCAATACGACCACTAGGAGGCACCAGAGTCAGACACTTTTAAATTACCGTATTTCCTCCAGTAGTAATTTAACCAAGTTACTCTGGTTACCTTGGTAACTCATCTTGATGTTGTGTTGCTGCCATCAGTATTATTGAAATATGAACTGTTATCCCCTTATAAGATGATATCACATCTCCACCATCCCCCTCCCCTCTCTGTGACGGTTGGTTAGAGGGCTACGCATGTACTCATAGAACTGGAGTTACATCCAGGTAACTATTATTTATGCTTAACTGGCATGCACATTATATAACAGGCATCAGGAGTTTATCCACCTGGCTTTTAATTGACCACCAGCCACTATTAGAGGAAATACGGTACACACATACTGTCTGTAAAATGACTCACTATGGTGGACACAGACCGTCTTATTGCTGCTGGAGCAGCAGTCATGTCCTGTCTAAAGATTGAGATCTTTTTTGGATGTAAATGTGTCCAAAACTAAATAAATAGTAATCTCACTAGAACTCACAGACAGTTCCAACAGTCATTCTTGACTTCAGTAAGTGTTGAACTCATCGAGACCTACAAATACTTGGGAACTGTGTTTGATGATGTGAGGGGTCAGTGGATATCAGTAAGATATCTTATATTTGTTAATGAGGGCATTCCCTACTGTTAAATCAGAGACCACCCCCCCCCCCCCCCCAATTTATTTTCTTTTGTAATTTAGTTGATTTTAACAGGTTAATTTGCAGAATGTAATTAATCTAATGGGTTAAATTTAAACTGCATAAAAGTTCATGTCCACAGGCAATGTAGATAATTCTAAATGCCTTTCCAGGATACAGTGTTTGTGAGTTTGTATTTCATTCAGTATTGTCTGTGGATGCACTGTCTGGTTCCCGCCACCAGGTTCTGCTGTTGAGTCGGAAAACGCGAATTGTGAAGGAGAAGAAGAAAACTGTTGTTGTTGTTGTTGTTGTTGTTGTTGTTGTTGTTGTTGTTGTTGTTGTTGTCATGGTAGCCAAGAGAAGAAGACAATCATTTTTAGCAGCAGAGAAAGTGTGCTGCCGGACTGTAAGAGTGAGCATAGACTGCTTCGTTTTTGTTGTTTAAAGCAAAAATAAAGACATTGCTAGTTGCACAACAGTCCTGCATCTGCCTGAGTCCTTGGCTGCAACAATGACATGACATTGAGATTTAGTGACAGTACAGATGTTATTGTGAAAAAGACTCAGTAGTGTCTGTCCTGTAAACTAAACTCCTCCATTTACATTTGTCAAAAGAACAAGAACCCATTGCAACATGTTGTTAACTTCAGCTCTAAAATTATTGGCAAAACACAAAGATCCCTGTTACATCTTAATACTGAATAAGTCCTCAACAAAGCAGAGAAGATTGTCAGCAACCACACACATGATGTCCTCTATGACTACTTTAACCTGATACCATCAGGAATGTGTTTTATATCTCCTGCATGTAAAACAAACGGAAGGAAGTTTGGCTCTATTCCATCAGACTTATGAACAGTACAAGAAATGGTCAGTTTACCTCATGTATGATTGATTCTTCTGACATAATATGGGCCTTTGTGGTGTTGGATATTGTTGACCAGCTACAGACCGGCCTCAGCCATTAAATTCTTTCTAACACTGTCATATTTTTATTTTTTAGATTGTTTTCATGTGTGTAAATTAATTGTATATGTGTACTTGTTTGCCTCAAATTGCCTCTTGAGGGACAAATAAAGTATTTTCAACTGAATAGAAATCAGGATTCTCTTGGCTTTCATTAGAAAATGTGACTTGGTCTGATACATTAAGTAAAAACTGAGCTGCTCTGACTTCTTCATGTGTTGCTCAAAACGAGTCTGTCTCCTAGAAATGACCTTCAATATACGACTAAACTGTTTCACAGTGATGCTGCTTTATGAAACATAATCTCTGTCTGGATGATGTTCACAGTGAGGTTTGTTGAATGAATGAAGCTACATTTCTATGTGTCTCTGCAGTGGGAGGGAGGAGGTCGGGGTGGATGGGGGGCTACAAGATGCAGGACTGTGACAGCAGAGACCCGGGTTCACATCCTGAGTCCTGTGTGTGTTCAGGTTTGGTTCAGGTTAGTGAAAGATGCTGCCGTGGCTTAAATGTTCATAAACATGTTGAGCTTCAAGTCACTGCAGATTTTTTTCTGTATTAAACAGAGACCAGGATCTTTCTCTGACCTGAACCAAGTGCTGCCAGAGTCTGAACACAACCACAAACACTTTCATACTGCTGGAGTTTCTACCAGCTGATATTTTACTGCAACATCAGATATTTTGGTGGAAAAAAAACAACCAGGTACGTTGTCTCTGAACATTTCACTCATATGTTCAGTATCAACACTTAAAATTTAAAATACATTAACAATAGAAAATGTATTTGTGATAAGTTAAAAGAATGATGCACTTGGCCATACAAGCTTAAAAAGGACAGTACACTTAAAATGCTGTGATAAGGTTAAAAAGATCATAGTCATGAGAAACAATTTATAAGATGTGTTTAAAATGGGTTAAAAAAAAGTAGGAATTCATTATGTCAAAAGAGGTTAAAATTTTAAAAGGTCTTTAATTAATTCATTGTTCATTTCATCCTTTATTGTCAGAGGTTCAGCTATAATGGTATTATCAGTGATCCGTAAAGTAGTCTTAATCTACTAGCGTGAGATCAATTGCTTTTGTCTCCACCCACGTATCCAGGGGAACTCGCGGTGTTTTCTTCATTCGAGTAAACGCTCTCACTGAAGAAACATTACCGTATCACTCTTGTGATTATTTCTCCCCGTTTCAGGTATGTTGTCGGCATTTGACACTATTAAGGTGGTTGTAATAAATTTTCTAATATGTTTGAGTGTCAAGTGAATGTATGTGTAACATTTCAAGTGAGTTAAAGTAAAGTTTGCCGAGTATGGTAAAGTGTCTGGCGAGCTAGCTCCCGCTTGTTAGCAGAGTTCAACCCGCCATTTTGTGAATCCAATTGTCTACATATGTAAATGTATTTTACACAGTTTTTCTATATTGTCTATTTAGTAACTTTTATAAGGTTATGAGAGGTTACTGAGTTACAGCAGTATATTATTTACCAGTAACAGTAGAGAGAATAGGAATTATGTCCCAAAGAAATACTGTATATTTGTGTAACTTGAATAGGGTATGTATGCTACTGTAACCAGCCTGTTAAGCAGGGTAGCCTATGTTTATTTGTAGATTGTGTATATGTTCAATTATTCATTCGAGTAAACGCTCTCACTGAAGAAACATTACCGTATCACTCTTGTGATTATTTCTCCCCGTTTCAGGGGCGTAACATTTTGGAGGCACCGCTGGGATAGCTCCTTGGATGTCCGGTGTCCACAACCTGGCGGCCGAATCCTGTGGTAGCTACATCCCCCACAATACAACCCAGGCAGGTGGTAGTGAGGAACGTGTTGCTGTTCGAGGAGAGCTGGAAGCTGGTGGTTAAGTACATGTCACCTGAGGCCAGTCAGAGATCATCAGGGACATTAAAGGCCATCCAGTTCAGAGTCAACTCCTGCACAGTAAAAGTTGCTCCTGCCCTGTCGACATGATGACAGCCTTGGAAGAGCTACAGGAAGAGGTTGTAGGAGAACTACATACCCTGACTAGAGAAAATTTGCTCGGAGTCTGTGATTTTCTTAACATCTCAGGAGAGCGGTGAGAAAATGTTGAAGGAAAGTCCCGCATATCACTAGTGACTCATGTAATGAAGTATCTTGAAAGAGAAGAAGTGGCAGAGTTAGAAGATGACGGCATGTCAGAATTGTTGCTGCTAAAAGACAAAATTGCAGGTTTGGCCATGGGCTGAGGAGAATGTGGAAAGGGCAGGGACTCAGAGAGAAATAGAGGAGCAGAGAACTGTAAAGCAATGCAAAGGAGTGGAAACTGAGCAGTCCATCCCTGTTAATGCTGCTGGGTATGAGTCTCAGTGCCAGTCCCAACCTACTGTCAGCCCACCAGTCAGTATGCAGCCCCCGGTCAGTGCTCAGCTGCAGCAGCCGAGCCCCTGCTGGCGCAAAGATTTCAAAATCTCAGGTCAAATAGGCGA